>NC_079419.1:14814489-14819489 GCF_026213295.1 Gadus chalcogrammus | reverse complement strand
GCCCCTGCATCTCCCGGGTAGCCATGGCCTCGCCTAGCAACGGGCCGCGGCGGGGGACCCCCCCCCCCCCCACCTCCAGCAGCAGACGGCTGGTTGAGCATCAAGCCCGGACTCGGAGGAGGAACGACCGTTTGGTTTTTTTTCTCGCCCACATGCGGGCGACGGTGATTGGACCAGCAAACTAGTTTGACCCTCGTGATATATGTGATCAGCAGTCACTTTGAAACCCACGTAAAGACCTGTGGCCGTTGAAATGGGACCTTAATTGTTCCCGAAAACCCTCGTTTTCTCCCTTGATTGAGGAATCTTGATCAAGAATGATACGAACATAGAATATGTAAGTTTATTTGCGCTAGTTGTTTTGAAAACACAAAAAAAACATTTTCCATCAAAGGTAATTCTGAATAGTGCGTAATCAGGCGGTAGTGTCAGTTTGCAGCAATGCCAAGTTGTCCACTAGAGGTCAGCAGACGACGGGTTTTATTTCCTGGGAAACCGCGTCGCTATGGAGAGGTCTCATAGCAAACACACCGACATAAAGAAAACCGTGAGAACGCTAGTCTTCTATGGGTAGAAGACATTTAGGACTTTATGTAGAGTGTCATTGTTGACATTTATTCTGAGAAACAGAGGGAAAGAGAGGAGAACTTTTGAAGCTGATAAGATTAGAGGTCATTCATTCTTTCTTTCTCTCCTCTCTCCCCCTATCTCCCTCCCTCCTTCTTTCTCTCTCCTTCTTTCTCTCTCTCTCTCTCTCTCTCTCTCTCTCTCTCTCTCTCTCTCTCTCTCTCTCTCTCCCTCCCTTTCCGTCTCTGCTTGTGTGTGTCCTTATCCATTGACTTTGGGTTTTGGATGAGATTAAACAAGGCCAAGGTGTGTGTGACAGAGAGAGATGGAAGAGAGAGAGAGAGAGAGAGAGAGAGAGAGAGAGAGAGAGAGAGAGAGAGAGAGAGAGAGAGAGAGAGAGAGAGAGAGAGAGGGAGAGGGAGAGGGAGAGAGCGAGAGGGAGAGAGCGAGAGCGAGAGAGAGAGAGAAGCACCCAGGCCTGATGATGAGATCACCATCATCCTACTCAAGAGACCAGGGCACTGGGGGACCACTGACGTTGGCCCCCTGAGAATGAGCTGGGACTTAACAATATCCGATGACACGCATGTTCTAACCATGACCCCTCTCTGTCTAACCCCTACATGCCCGTTAATGACATGTATCTGTACTGTGTAACCCCTACCTGCACCTTAGTGACATGTATCTGTACTGTCTAACCCCTACCTTCTCCTTAATGAATGTATTTGTACTGTATAACCCCTACCTGCTCCTTAGTGACCTTTCTCTTTACTTTCTAACCCCTACCTGCTCCTTAAAGACATCGATTTTTATTAACTGCACGTCACTGAGGCGCTTTATGCGCCTCAGTGACGTGCAGTGAACTTGCTTTTTAAAATAGTACGTTTACAAACCGTCTGTTCTATATATACATATATGTATAGCAGAGAGTTTCATTAAATTATTTATAAATACATGTTTCCAAATTTAGCCTATATATATTTATATAGTGTGGCATCCCGCCACGGAAGCCTCGGCCTGGACAGGCCCGGGGTACCGTGGAGGACGGGGTGTACCACCCCCACCCACCAGCCGGCGATGGAGAGCAGCCCATTCGGCTCCCCAATCAGGGTGATTGGGGGACACCTGGCCGAAAGTGTAGGGGCCATCTTAAAAGGAGGACCAGCCCAGCACAGCACGGGTCGGGAGCAGAAAGGAAGGGCTCGACGCACGAGAGAGCAGCTAGAGGCCCACGGAGGCCCACGGAGGCCCTAGAGACCGCGTCTCCTTCTTTGGGGTGATGGTTTCAAGTTGACTGTTAATAAATGCCCACAATGGCTTTAACCTTCACCAAACGCGTCGTTTGTACGTGGATTCCGGCTCAACCGAGCACCGGGATACCACACATGGTGGAGAATGCAGGCATAAGAAGAACCCACTACGAACCCCCCGGTAAAGTACCCCACCCCGCCGCCGCCGCCGCAAGGGACGCCGCCGCCGCCGCAAGGGACGCCGCCGCCACCGCAAGGGACGCCGCCGCCGCCGCAAGGGACGCCGCCGCCGCCGCAAGGGACGTCGCCGCCGCCGCAAGGGACGCCGCCGCCGCCGTAAGGGACGCCGCCGCCACCGCAAGGGACGCCGCCGCCGCAGCGGGAGAGAAGGCCGCAGCGCGAGGCCGGGACGGGGCTGCACCGCCGGCCGGCGCGGACGTGGGGACGGGTCGGCCCTGTTTGCTGGCGACCTGCTGGGCGCAGGGAACATCGGGTAGTCCGACCATCCCGGCGCGGGTGATGAACCAGGACACGCAGGCCCTCCTGGACACCGGCAGTGCGGTTACCCTCCTTCGCCCCGACCTGGCGGGTGGGAAGGCAGGGGAGCCTATGGAGGTGGCCTGCGTCCACGGGGACACCCGGACCTACCCCACGTGTCACGTGGTTGTCCGCACCACACACGGTGTGTTTACGATCCGGGCGGGTATTGTCCCCCACCTACCGGTCCCCGTGGTAATCGGGAGGGACTGTCCGATTTTCCGCCGGGGTTGGGACCCGGTACTAGAGTCCCGGGGCAGGAGGGAAGCGGTTGCCGTCGCGGCGAGGGAAGCGGTTGCCGCCGCGGCGAGGGAAGCGGTTGCCGTCGCGGCGAGGGATGCGGCCGGCGCCGCTGCGAGAGGTGCCGCCGCCGCTGCTGCCGCCGCCGCTGCCATGAGGGACGCAGCCGGCGCCGCAGGAGACACCCGACCCCGGCGAGATACCATCCAGGGGGGGTCCCTCGGCTACCTGGGGCTTGGGCAAAGGGTGGAGGAGTGTGGCATCCCGCCACGGAAGCCTCGGCCTGGACAGGCCCGGGGTACCGTGGAGGACGGGGTGTACCACCCCCACCCACCAGCCGGCGATGGAGAGCAGCCCATTCGGCTCCCCAATCAGGGTGATTGGGGGACACCTGGCCGAAAGTGTAGGGGCCATCTTAAAAGGAGGACCAGCCCAGCACAGCACGGGTCGGGAGCAGAAAGGAAGGGCTCGACGCACGAGAGAGCAGCTAGAGGCCCACGGAGGCCCTAGAGACCGCGTCTCCTTCTTTGGGGTGATGGTTTCAAGTTGACTGTTAATAAATGCCCACAATGGCTTTAACCTTCACCAAACGCGTCGTTTGTACGTGGATTCCGGCTCAACCGAGCACCGGGATACCACAATATATATATATATATATATATAATACAACCATCTGCTACAGACGCCATGCCAATGCTCTATACCTCATGATAATTCATGGTACCAAATTATATTATCTTAATAATAACATTACATCATTACATTATCTTAACTTCTCATTAACCTCAATGTGAAATCAACATTGTTAACAAATCATAGTGGCAGTGGCCTTTTGGTCTTAGCCTCCAGGGCGGGCCAAGAGCTAACAGGTTTGTACTCCAACCAATCAGAGCGTGTTGGATAGATGATTGAAATCAGCTGGTGTCTTGATTGGCTTCAGTGCAATGGAACCCTGCATCTTCATGTTCAACCACTATCATCATCACCTGCCCTATGCAATATATTATATTATTAACTATTTAACTCCTGATCCAGTTGGTTCTTTGCCATTTTTGCCACATTTTGTTAATTCACTTTTTCACTGGGAGCTGCCTAGTCCAACCCCAATCTTCTGCTGGTAGAGACTGGGAGCTGCCTAGTCCAACCCCAATCTTCTGCTGGTAGAGACTGGGAGCTGCCTAGTCCAACCCCAATCTTCTGCTGGTAGAGACTGGGAGCTGCCCAATCCAACCAAAGCGCCCGAGTTGGTACAGTCCACTGGCTAGGCTTTTAGAATGATCCACCCGTCAGACATCTGACAATCCCACTTATGATCAGAGGGAGATTTTGAACCGGCTTGTAATGGCTAGTCACAATCACAACTTGTGTTAAACTAGGGAACCCTGTAAGTATGAACATACAGAGTAATCAAACCAGCAAACCTCATCTTGTGTAAAGACCACCAGCTAAGTTTAGAGTGTTTTTCGTTCTGAGGTCATGTGTAGGTGGGAGGAGCCTATGCTGTCGCGTTCGGACACATGAGCGCGACGCGCGTGTGTGCGGGGCTGTGCGACCCGTGGAGGGAGCAGGCCTCAGCCATCTGGCGCTCTCTCTGGTGAGGCTCCCCCCAGCTAGAGACTCCACCTAGATGGAGGCTCTACCCAGATGGAGGCTCACAGACATGGACCAACGACCAGACAACGCACCGCCAGCTCCCCATCCACGTGGTGTGTGCACACAGCCCCTCATCCCAGCCTCATTGTGGAAGGGCCTACCAGGCCCCTCAGTATGCAGGGAAGAGGAACCCTTGAGAATGAACACATTCAGGGTTGATTAAAGGTGCTGTGGGAAGATTCAAGAGCTCTATTCTGAGTATTATCTGTAGCAATACCACCTAGCCATCCGTCAGGTATCGGAGGGTGAAGTGCCCTGTTAGAACATATGTTCTGGTTTGCTGCGCCTGCTGGCCTCTTTTTAGCCCTATTTCGATTTTAGATCACTCCTGGCCCATTTCTGACCAATCAGCGCCCCTCTTCCCTGATGGATTCGGGGGAATCCATCTTGCCTCTCCGTCACATTTGTGCATACAAATCACAATCATGAATATGGCGAAGAAACATCGGGAGGGAGGGAGCAGATTGGTGATCAACAGCTTTGAGGTTTACACCCTGATTTCTGAGTCTGTGATTTTGAGAGGTGGTAGCCGGTAGCTTAGTGCATCTTTAAATAAATAGTGTTCTTCGTTGCTTCAGGTTGGTGATTATCCGCTTGGTCTTCTCTTCAACTGTTTTAAAACGTCCATTTTGCTTAGTTTCCGCGGGTTACAAGTGTTAGTCGCCGACGGCTTGTTTTTTGACCGCAGTGAGCCAGTCTCCCAGCCGGTACATCTCATTATTTAGATTGGTTGAATCGAAGGGTATCATTGCA
>NC_079419.1:14064489-14071989 GCF_026213295.1 Gadus chalcogrammus | reverse complement strand
TCCAGCAGCCGGGCCGTTCTGAGGACCCCGGTGGACCCGTCGATGTGGAAGTACCGCTCCAGGTCTGTGTTCCTGTCAATAGAGTACCTGGAGAACCAGGAGAAACACACACACACACACACACACACATGTTTACACCTGCCTTAAATTTAACGACTAAGCACATATGTTTAGTTAGCAGGAGAAGCGTCGGACGTTGCCTCTCAAGGAGCTTGTCCCTCTCATGTTGTTGGCTTGGGGGGGAGGGGGAGAAAAGTGTGAATCTTGGGAGGCAGCTGGATTCGAGACATTAATATCCCGCAGGAATCCTCTTGCCAAACTTCAAATTGAAGCGTTTGTGTCCCACCACAAGTGGTTTGGACCAATCAGTGTCCTACGTGGGGCTCAAGATCTACGGGAAGACAGAGATGGACAGATGGTTCGTCCATTTTTGGAAGTGCCTGCCCTTATCCAAACAGTTTCCATGGACGATTTCCCAGATGGTTCTGTAAATCGAACAATCTGGTGCGTCAGGTTAGTATAATGGGGGACTGTGAAGCCTTTGAGACTAACTGAGATTCACCGCTATACAGATAGATGTGTTTTGACGGAGTCGGGCAAGGTGAAATCAGGTTCATTATGCTCTTCTTATAAAATGTAATACACTGCCCTTTTCCCACCTCTTCCCATTTTGAGCAGTTTGTTTTACAGTTAATGCCACACATCCACCCATTCATTTAACAATTCATCCATTCATACACAGATGGCCCCAACCAGCTCATTGGGAGCACTCAAAGGGTGATTCTCGATTCACGCGCAGTGGTGGCGTGTCCCGAAAGACATTATGAGGTAGGGTAAGGGGTAAGGGTAACATCCCCTCAAAATTGAGATTTTCGATGGGCACACTCAAATAAACTGAGAACGCTGCAGTTGTGGCTTGCCTCCACAATACCTTGCGAGAAAATGGAAAATCAAGAAAAATCATAGGCAAGATGGCGGGCGAAAAGATGCGACGGGATTGAAAACCACAAATGTAAGTGTTTTCTATGTTAATAATCATTAAATAAATGATAATGATCATCGCATTTTCATTTTGCCGTTTTCAATGTTAGATAGGCATTTTCTTCAAGCACAACCCCCGGAGCAGAGCTCCCGGACTCACGCCGGGGGCCACGCGGGCAATATCTATAAAGCATAATCATTTAAATAATTAAAAATAATTTAAAGTACATTTTTTTATTTAAAAATAAATATCTAAAAAATAATAATTATTCAAAATGTATCACAATATATATAGGAATATAAAAAACCGAAACAATTAAAAAATACAAATGTTAAATTACAAATATATCTCTTTTGAATAATAATAATAATAACAACAAGTAATACATAAATGTAATGTAACATTTTGAATAATGATTCATTTTAAATCAAATTTGAAATGTCAACTTAAGAATGTAAAATTAACTAATGAGATGTTTTTCCAAGAATAACTACTACCTGACGGGGCTGTTGGTGGAGTCCGGGTCCAGAGCCGACACCCTGCCGACACTGGTGCCCACGTCGACCGCCTCCGAGACGGCCATCTTGGCGAGGTCGGAGGAGAACACGGGGGGCTCGTCTACGTTCTTCACCAGCAGACGGACGGTGGCACGGTCGCTGAACGGACCAAGCGCCACAAAGCGAGGATCCACGTAGCGGTTGGTCACCTCCACCGTCAGGGTGTAGCTGGGGCGGGCTTCGTAGTCCAGAACCTGGGGGGGAGAGAGGGGGGGAGGGAAGGGAGGAAGGAGCAAGGGGAGGAGAGAGAGGGAGGGAAGGAAGGGAGGAAGGAAGGGAGGAAGGAGGGGAGGAGGGAAGGAAGGAAGATGTTTATATTTGAACCATAACTAATAAATTCAGTGTTTGCTTGTAAATCAGACGTGTAACCGAGCTACAAGCAGCTCAGAGGAGGATTATCGAGAGTGGATATTATCCAGTGTGTTTTAGAGACATTATGACCAGGAGGCTAAGAGGATCTGGGCTTATTTGACAGTCCAATACAGCCCCCCTGAGCTGAATGAGCTACTAAACACACAGAGACCTTCCACGGGACGTTAACATTTATCAATCGTTGCTTTGTTAGTTTGTGCCCCAGGATGAACTGTCTTGACAATATGAGACAGTATTTTACATGTTTTAAAAATCTAAATTGAATTAATGTTACTGTTAAAGTGAACTCAGAGTTAAACTCATTATTAGTGCAATGCCAAGGCATATTCTATGAGCATTGATCAAACAAATCAACATTCAGACGGACTCAATCCTGTCCTGTGATGGACCACAGGCTTCTTGGTGGTTCTGTGTCTGTTCTGTCTGAGCGGAGGTTCTAGAGGACCGGTCGGGTCTGCAGTACCTTCTTGGTGGTTCTTAGTCTGTTCTGTCTGAGCGGAGGTTCTAGAGGAGGACCGGTCGGGTCTTCAGTACCTTCTTGGTGGTTCTTAGTCTGTTCTGTCTAAGCGGAGGTTCTAGAGGAGGACCGGTCGGGTCTTCAGTACCTTCTGCAGCGTGAGCAGCCCCTCCTGGGTCTCCCGGTCCGTGACGATCCGGAACATTCCCAGAGGGTCTCCATCCAGGATGCTGTAGTCCACGTCTGCGTTGGAGCCCAGGTCTGAGTCCACGGCCTTCACCTTGGCCACCAGCGAGGCTAGCGGGGCGGACTCCGGGACCAGGTACTGGTAGCTCTCTGCCAGGGGGAACAGCGGTTAGGAACACACAGGGGGCGCCCGTGGGCGGAGGGCACACACACGTACGTACAGGTAGGTGTTCACCATCACGCCATCAGAGCCAGTAGCGATTCCAGGTTTTGAATGTTTCAGAGTGTTCGTCTGTGTCAGTGTTTTCAAAGGCGTCAGAGTAGCAAAATTCTGTCTATCAATAAATGATTTCCTAACATTGTTTAAAATGTGAATCTTAGTTTTAAAAAGGATTTGTAACTTTTCCTTTTTTTTCAAAATGAAAGCATGATTCCTAGTTGTCAGTTAAAGGTCAAATAAGTTAAAGGTTATTGAATCAAGAGCATAAAAGGGTCCTCTTACTGCGGTAAAAGTGCGGGGGGTTGTCGTTGACGTCGCTCAGCGTCACGGTAACGGAGGTGGTCCCGGACAGCCCCCCCATCTGGCCTACCATGTCCTTGGCCTGGATCACCAGGAGGTACTGGTCCCGGGACTCACGGTCCATGTCGGCAAGGGCCGTGCGGATCAGGCCTGCACCATAGCACACACACACACACACACACACACACACACACACACACACACACACACACACACACACACACACACACACACACACACACACACACACACACACACACACACACACACACACACAACCATGGAGAGCCACACACACACACACACACACACACACACACACACACACACACACACACACACACACACACACACACACACATACACACACACACACACACACACACACACACACACACAAACGCACACTGTCACATAACACCTTGAGATAGGGTCTTGTGGTTTGTCTTTGTGTAGTTGTGTGTGTGTGTGTGTGTGTGTGTGTGTATGTGTGTGTGTGTGTGTGTGTGTGTGTGTGTGTGTGCGTGGTTCTACATGGTGCTAGGTCAGCTCACCGGTCTTGGGCTCCACAGAGAAGTAGGGCTGTCCTTGCAGGATGCTGTACACCACCCGGGCACTGTTCCCATAGGTCGGGTCGTCTGCATCCGTGGCCACCACCGTCACCACTGACGTCCCTTAGACCCACAAACATCATGACATTAACACACAACATTACATCATGACATCACTGGGTCCGGAGCCAACACCATCATAACAGTACAAAAAAAAGAACATTTTGGCACTATCAAAGCATTGAATAATTACTTAAATAACGTTACAATATTACAATATGTCATTACTTTTACTCACTATTTTTGCAAAAACAACTTCCCCTTCAAGTTTTTTGAGAAAAAAGTGTAATGGAATCTTTAAACTCTAATATTTAATATTATTATTAATCTATTTGTTAATTAGCAAATTATTTTATTTAAAGGGACCAACAGCGAACTCAGATACATGAGATTAAGGAGCAGGTAGATGTAGACATCCTACCAGTTGGAGACATTTGGTATCAAACCCAGTACCCTCCTAGTGGGAGGTCAAACGCCCTGACCCCCACTAGAGTATCCAGCCCCCAGGAATCAAACCCCCTAATCTTAATCTAAAACAGTTTTGATGGCTACACTTCCTCGGCCCACTACAAATTCTTCATCAGTCTTTCAACGGGCTGTGAGGGGACAGTAGGACCTGCAGAGAGAGACCTTAACTCACTCACCCATGGGGGACATCTCGGGCACGCTGGCCGCGTACGGCCCGTCCAGAAAGCGCGGCTCGTTGTCATTGATGTCCTGCACCTTGACCACGAACTGGGACTCAGGCTCCACGGGCCGGGCCGAGGCGCGGTCGCGGGCCTGGGCGCGCAGTGTGTAGTAGGCCTGGGCCTCGCGGTCCAGCCGCTTGGTGGCGTGGATGTCGCCCGTGTTAGGGTCGATGGTGAAGATGGAGGGAGCGCCCTCTCCGCTCAGCACGTAGGTCACCTGACCGTCGCCCCGGTCCATGTCCGAGTGGAGCTGCAGGGAGGACAGGGATTCAGTCTGGAGGACCGGGATTCAGTCTGGAGGAGGACAGGGATTCAGTCTGGAGGAGGACAGGGATTCAGTCTGGAGGACAGGGATTCAGTCTGGAGGAGGACAGGGATTCAGTCTATGAGGACAGGGATTCAGTCTGGAGGAGGACAGGGAGTCAGTCTGGAGGACAGGGATTCAGTCTGGAGGAGGACAGGGATTCAGTCTGGAGGAGGACAGGGATTCAGTCTGGAGGAGGACAGGGATTCAGTCTGGCAAAACTAGATTTGCTTATGATTTTATTGATGCCACCTTTTTTTGATGCGACACATTGATTCAATTATAGAACAAATTATATAACACAACAGCAACAGCAACAAATGACATTTCCAGACATTTCTAAAACTTAAAAGGAGAAAAATTATGAAACTGAATCAAAGAGATACATCTGAGAGGTAGTTTATTATCACATGAGACACTGATCAAAGGAAAGCTAATCTTAAAAGTAACTTTTGATGTTGTTGTTTAAAACTATTGGCCGATAGCACATCGTGCAATCGTGGGCACCAATGTGGGCATGATAATAACTTTATGACACTCTTGGCATTCTGGTGTGTGTATGTTTTGAGAGAACTCAACGAATTGTCATCATATTAATCATAATGAGTAACATTTACATGTAGTCGATTTGATCCAAAACAAGATATGAGGCTGAGAATATCCAACCCTTGTACTCAAAATGAAAGCAACTACAAAAGGGTGCACAACATAAAAGTTATATATATGTATATATATATATATTTGTAAATGAATGAATGAACGATGAACCTATTTAGTGGCAGGTGACATCTAGAGGTAGAGACCAGGATAAGAACAATGAGGTTCACAACGCAAGCCTGATGATAAGCTGTGGTTGACTGGTTTGCCTTGTGCTCAGTGAAGGGTGAAATGAACAAGGCGGTGTTTAGCCTGGCGGTGGATCAGCCGGGTGCTAAAGTGTTCGTGGCCGACAGCAGCAGGGCCGGCACCTGGGACCGTTTACATGGAGACTACAACTGCTGCGCCCACAACACGGAGGCAGTGAGACGTCAACTCTCTCCGCACCATTAAATGCTACTTAGAGTCTAGTAATAATTAGTACATGGGCCTTTGCAGAACTGCAGCAGTGGTGTTGCTACTTTATCAATCAAATTAGAAAGGTACTATAACAGTATTAACAGTTACACTCCAGTAATATAACGTAGGTATAATACTGTTTATACTCGAGTAGTATCATAAAAAAATCACTTAAATCATTACTATAACAGTACTTATAACATAAATGTACTTATAAAAGTATTATAATAATAATAATAACAACATGACGGTACTTATAACGTAGTACAACAGTACTTATAATATAACTGTACTCATAAAAGTACCATAACAGTACTCATAACATAACGGTACGTATAACAGTACTATAACAGTACTCATGACAAAACAGTACTTATAACAGTACTATAACAGTACTCATGACATAACAGTACTTAAATCAGTACTATAACATGACCACAGCAGAAACCAAAGATAGCGCTACACCAGCACTTATGAAAGTACTATTATTGGACCAAGGTCCTGGTACCTTTCCCACGTAGAGGGGCTCGTCCCCTGTGTACTCCTCCAGAACAAAGAACTGGTTCCAGACCCAGCTGCGTCTGGAACGGGCCGGGCCCCAGCCGTGCCCCCCTTGCCTCGGGGGCCCTCCCCTAGAGGGGCCCCTGGCGGGGGCCAGAGGGACAGAGTTCAGGGTCAGCTCCCCATAGCATGGAGACCACAGGGAGAGCAGGACCAAGCCCACATAGAACCCCCTCAGAACCACACAGCAAGACATCTATAGGGGGGGAGAGAGAGAGAGAGAGAGAGAGAGAGAGAGAGAGAGAGAGAGAGAGAGAGAGAGAGAGAGAGAGAGAGAGAGAGAGAGAGAGAGAGAGAGAGAGAGAGAGATAAACACAGATTGACCAGGAGACAAAGGTGTGCCACAATTGAACAGAAAAAGCTGAATCTCGGCATGTGATTGCTTCACATGCCTTCGTCACGCTGATAACGGTAAACACAGTGCTCGGTTGCGCCCTCTGGTGGCAGGTGTCGGGAGTTCACACCAATTACCTAACACCACTTCACAAACCCTCATCAACAGCATCTGCGCGTAATACTTTCTTCAACCCATTTCTCACAATTTTGACGAAGCACTTTAAATAGGACTATAGAAAAAATATGTTTATTTATACTTTTTATACTTTTTTACTGGTTATTTATGTAGGACTTCCAATGGCCATCCTTCCATCACGTGCGCACACGTTTCCAATAACACACCAAACCTTTACAACACGCAAACTGAATATATTATAAAAAAATGATGCAGCTAGCCTATGTAGACCTAATCTTAACTTTGTAACGAATTAATATTTTAACTCCACAATTTTGACAGTATAGGCTATAATAGACAAACAGAAAAACTACCGTGATATAGCCTAGAAAAACAACGCGTCCAAACCTGGTCCAAAGTCGAACCAAAGACAATCGAGAGGATAATGTAAATGACCGGTGTTCCGTATCGTTCAAATGTAACAAAACGTTTCTTACCTGGCCTGCGCCTGAGTGTCTCTCTCTCTTCTGCTCTCTGGCCGGGATGTTTAAACGCTGTGTTGCGCTCGCGCTCCGCCTGCGTGCTGTCACTCGTCCACAATGACTTCCATTCACGAGCGGCAGCTGCGGTCGGCAGCGCGCAGCCGTCGCGCGGCTCCGTCCGCCGATGGCTTTGTGGGATGAGTGACCGGGAAGATCAGGAAAACGGGCTAACGCACACACATGCGCGCACACACGCACACACACACACACAC
>NC_079419.1:13660526-13740526 GCF_026213295.1 Gadus chalcogrammus | reverse complement strand
AGCTCCTGCTCTTCATCATCCTCATCATCACAAAGAGCAGAGTGTGGGGGGGTCGGGAACGGCTGTCAGAGAGGAGGAGGAGGAGGAGGAGGAGGAGGAGGTGGAGGAGGAGGAAGAGGTGGAGGAGGAGGAGGAGGAGTGAGGAGGAGGAGGAGGAGGAGGAGGAGGAGGAGGAAGAGGTGGAGGAGGAGGAGGAGGAGGAGGAGGGAGGGAGGAGAGGTAGAGGACAAAGAACAAGAGGAGGAGAAGGAGAAAGAGGAGAAGGAGGATGGGAAGGAGGGGGAAGAGCAAAAGGGAGGAGTGGAGGAGTGGAGAGGAGAGGAGAGGGGAGAGGAGAGAGGAGAGGAGGAAGAGGAGAGGGAGGAGAAGAAAGAAGAGAGAGGAGAGAGGAGAGCGGGGGAGAAGGAGGAGAGGAGGAAAAGTGGATGAGAGGAGGAGGAGAGGGAGAGGAGGCGGAGGAGAGGAGAGAGGAGGCGGAGGAGTAGAAGGAAGGAGTGGAGGAGTGGAGAGGAGAGTGAAGAGGGGAGTGGAGAGGGGGAGGAGGAGGAGAGGGAGTAGAAGATAAGGAGTTGTGGAGAGAAGGAAGTAGGATGAGAGAGGAGGGGGGGGGAAGAGGGGGGAGGACGGGGAGGAGAGGAGGAGAGAGGAGAGAGGAGAGGACAGAATGGGGGAGCAGAGGGGATAAGAAGAGACAGAAGAGCAGTCATGAGCCAGACAGACCTACAAAAGGTAACAGGTTGATGTGAATGAGTCACTCTGTCTCCAGTATGGCTTAATCTGTGTTTAAATGTTCCCGTCACCATGGTGATGCCCCGGGGAGCCGGGGAGCTGGCGGAGTCGGGGTCGTTCTGGCTCATTGCTCTGGTTAAGGTCGGAGGTCAGCAGGTTATGGTGTATTACCCCTGAGGAATCGATTGTGACCCCTGGAAGGAAAGAGATTGGGGAGTCCATCATTCCATTGTTCTGGGATCAGTTTTCCATTGGCAGTCTATAGTAGACAACCAGTCTAGGTTTCATTGAGTGAGTCCTATGGCACAATTCTCAAGAAAGGGGGCGTGTGTTTATCTCACTGCAAAATATGGATCTGGCTGTTAAAGCACATACTTTATATGTTATGTGTTGTTCGAACATGTTTGGTTTTGCATTTCTATTTCTCTGTATTATCGGCCGGATTTGACCGAATCTGTTGTTCCCAACCTTGCGTTTGGGATTGCTCACTTATATTCTACCGATATCTGGTGATGCATTTCTGCAAAAGATATAAAAAAATCGATAGGTAATTGATCATTTTTTAAACTTATTATAAAGGACCGGGGTATATGGATGCGCTGCCAAATGATTTGTTCCCGCCACGGGCAAACTGAATCAGTGTCAGTGTGGCTGCGAGTAACATAGATACATAACAGCCAGACAGGTGGACACGGTGTCTGTACAAAAGGGTCTGCTGTGGTAGCTACTTCCAGTCAGGTTGAGACTCTGTCTTCTGTGTAAAGGTCTGGAGAGGGCTCTTTCTCGACCTGCTTGGTACAACGGTTGATGTCTGCGTTCCAGCACCCTGACTTTGACGATTGTAAATTCGTGAATCCCAGATTGGTGTGGATGCTATCCCTGAGGCGGAGATGAAGGGTCTGTCCAAATTGTAACACACAACAGTTCCTGTACCGGACCAGTGCAAAACTACTGCACAGAGACTCAATAGTTAAGTTAGGCTAAGTTAACTTAAGTGGGTTCGGGTAAGGTACAGAGTTACGGACGCACAATACACACAATGGACACATTAGATACACACAGATTAACAGCCAAACCTCCGGCCCCATAGAGTGGTGTGTTTGTGTGGTGTGTGTGTGTGTGTGTGTGTGTGTGTGTGTGTGTGTGTGTGTGTGTGTGTGTGTGTGTGTGTGTGTGTGTGTCTGTGTGTGTGTGTGTGTGTGTGTGTGTGTGTGTGTGTGTGTGTATGTGCTTGTGTGTGTGTGTGTGTGTGTGTGTGTGTGTGTGTGTGTGTGTGTGTGTGTGTGTGTGTGTGTGTGTGTGTGTGTGTTTGTGTGTGTGCGCACATATGAGAGCATGTTTCTGCAGGCATGCGTGCTTGTATTAATGTGTGTGTGAGGAGCCGGATGTTTCTCTGAATCCATAACCAGAACGGTTGAGATGAGTCCGGAAGAGTGTGGTGTCTGGGTGTGTGTGTGTGTGTGTGTGTGTGTGTAGAGAAGGAAAGAAAAGGAAAGAGAGAGAAAGAGAGAGCGAGTCCCGGGCGAGACAGAGCCTACCTCACGCGGTCCACGCTGGAAGTCTTTAGAAAGAGAGACATTATAATGCAGAGACGAGCACAGTGGACACAGAGAGAGAGACCTAGAGACAGAGAGGGAGAGAGGAGAGGGAGAGGGGGAGAGAGAGATGAGAGAGGAGAGGAGAGAGAGAGAGAGAGCGAGAGGAGAGAGAGAGAGAGAGAGGAGATGAGAGAGAGAGAGAGAGAGAGAAAGTCTTACAAAGAGAGAACAAAAAAAGAGGGGGAGAGAAAGACTTGGAGAGAGAGAATAGGAAAAGGAGAGCTAGAGAGAGAGGACAGCGGGGAGAAAGTCTTAGAAAAGAAAGAGAAGGGGAGAGGAAGACTTGGTGAGGAACAGAGCGAAAGAGAGACAGAGATGGAGAGAGAGAATGAGGGAGAAAGAGATGGAGGGAAAAGAGAGAGGGAGAGAGGTATTGAAAGAGAAGGAGTCGGAGGGAGAGAGGGGAAGAGAAATGTCAATAAAGTGAGAGACAAAGAGGGAGAGAGAGAGGGGAAACAAGCCTCAATCGGTGAAGACGGAAGACGGATTGTCCCCATGACAACCACACTCGCCGTCCAACTTAGTTACACCGGCTCACTCCCTCACCTTGCACACACAAAAACACACACACACACACAAGCACCCACCCACACACACAAACACATGCACGCACACCCACACACAGACACATACACACACCTGCGAGCACAGCCAAACAAGCACACACATACACATACCTTCACGCCACACATGCATACACACACACACCCACACACACACACAAACGTCCACACACAAATATACACTGCTATACATACAACACAAAAACACCAATAAACTAATTGAAACACAACGGCCCAAGCATAAACAAACCATCACAATTTATATTTTCCCACTCCAGACACACGCACGTGCATGCATACACACACAAACCATATGTCCATCAACAGAAGGTTGCTATGGCACCAGACACGGGGGTTGCCTTGGTGATTGGCGTGGCGACGCGGAGGAGGTTGCCCAGGCCGACTGTCATTCCTGCATTATGATGTCATGTTGTGATGCCGCGCTGGAATCTGCACATGAAAGAACTTCTGTCCAAAATAAAGCCCCTCCCACCGGCACGAGGGAGACTTATGCTGGTCGGACAGCTTATGACATCTGGAGATCTGATTGGCTGAACTCTACCCAGTTATGCCAAGCCCCCGGCTTGGCATAACCAACATTAGAGAATTGACCAAACTCTGTCAAACGGCCCTTCCTGTCCTGTAAACAAACTATACAACTATACAACAGTTCTATAAATAACTAGAAGTGGATTGTAATCCCTACCCCAACCTTGCCAAATCTTAACCTAACCCTAAACTCTCATCCATTACCTAGCTTTACTAACACTAGATCAATACGGAAAGTAACCAGGTCTGAGATCACCAAGTTAAAAGACTAATCTCAGTAGACCTACAAAGAGAACCCTGAGGCTGGGGGCCTGTAGTCTTAGGCCTGCTCTGTGCCGTCTGACCCGGGGAAATGTAATCCAAGAGGTGGCGCTGGTCTGATCCTGGGTTCAGCTGACCAGACGGTCCTCAGATTGTCCACAGACCTTCAGGCCAAAGTATGTGTGTGTGTGTGTGTGTGTGTGTGTTTGTGTGCATGTGTGTGTGTGTGTGTGTCTATGTATTTACGCACCTGCTGTGATGGATCTCTGGAGCTCCAGGTTCTCCACTTTAACGAGCCCAATTTATACCTTGAGAGGAGAGGGGGGGGGGGGGGGGGAGAGAGAGAGAGAGAGAGAGAGAGGGGGGGGGGGGGGGTTGGAGAGAGAGGGCGAGATTGAGGGGGGGGGGGGGCGTAAAGTAAGAGAGATAGGGTGAGATGTGAAAGGGAGAGAGAAAGAGAAGAGAGAGATAGAGAGAGAGTAAAACCAAGTGTGAGAGAATAGAGAGAGATTTTAGATACCAGGGGATAAGGAATCGTTTTTTTATGTCAACATGATGACAACAGTGATTATTTGATCTCTCTCCCACTCACACACACAATTTATGTGGTTGGGTTTGGGTTGTCCTGGATGTTTTGTGATAAAGTTGTGCTTGTTTTGTTTTTAAATTCAATGGATGAGTTAATCTGTTGTGTTCAGTAGAAGCCATGTTTCATGCCAGACACAAACACACACAGCTATAAAACCAAACACCCTCAGAGATATGCATGTGTCCGTCAAGCCGTGATGCTTCCCACAGTGAAAGTTTAACCAACACCATCCAGCTGTGGCTGGCTTTGTTTTCCCCTAACAGACTACAATTCCCAAACACCCATTAGAACAACTACAACTCTATCATTAGCATGTTTACTGAACGCACTGCGAGCGCTGACAAAACATCAGGGCCGTGTGTGTGTCAGTGTGTGTGAGGGCATAAGTACTGTGGGAACCTACAGGGGTGTTAAACTGTGGCTAAGATGTCTTTAGTCTTGCATGTAGGGGGTTCCCCTTGATTAAGCTTGCGGTAGATGACCTATGATCTAAAAGAGCCCTCTGGTCTAGCTCAACCATCCTTCCATGGGGTCAACTGGTAGAGCATGGCATGAACACCGCCAGGGTTAGGGGTCTGATTCCCACCCGCGCTAATAACGGATGTCCTCATGGTATTGGGAGACGCCTTGGATAAAGTGTCCAAGTACCATCGTAGCGGCTGGGATACGGAACACGTTATAGTCCAGAGCCGTCCAGAGGTTCGAGCATGGTCAAAATCCTAACACACTCTTAATACTTTCAACCTATACGTGTCCTGATGGACTGAACCAGAACCGGCTGACTGAATGGCCACAAACCCCAACACACGTGTCTTTGGAGGTAGAAGGAGAGTGGCGCTGTGACGATAAACCTACGTTGACATTAGAGGTATACGTCAGGGTGCTGATGTTAAATGTGATGCTCAGCAAGAGCCCATGGCTTTGTCAGTGAGGATAAGAAAGGGTTGATACCAGTAGAATCTGATTGAATGACAGGACTGCAGTCACTACAAAAAACAAACACCCAATACAACTTCAAACATAGTTTTATTTCAACATAAAATGATAATGGGATTGAAGAGAGAATATATTTCTTTACTATTTTTGTTATATTACACCTCTGTATCTGTTGTACCATGTTCACACAAACACATTAAATACTACGGTTTCATCTACACCAAACGATTCTTTACAGTAGGAGAGATGAGAGAGGATGAGGTCAACCCTAGGGGTTTGGTTGAGGTTGCGAGGTTACATTATCATCATCAATATAGTGGTTAGGAGATGGTCATTTCCATTGGTTTGTTAGAAGTCTTTGGTACAGACATTGGTTCTGACCCACACACCGGTAGAGACCCCCTGGGGGGGTCCAAGGGGGTCATGGGGACCAAGAGTTTAACAATGAAGGATCATTCATCAAACATTCGTAACAGTCTGTCCATTCATCCATCCATCCATCCACCAAAACTATTTATCCACCCTAACCGTTCATCCATCCCCCTCACTTCAGATCCACTTCCTCTTCCTCCTCCGTCTCCTTCAGCTGCTCCTCCCTCCTCTTCTTCACCTCCATCAGCCCCTCTTGGATCTGCTCCACCGCCTCCTCGTCACCGGCCGCCCGGGCCAGGGACAGAGCCTCCTTGTACAGGTCCAACGCTGCCTGCATGTCCCCTACACCGCCAGCAGAGGGGGCAAGAGACCACTTAACTCACGCTTGGGTCTTGGGTTGTGATAATAGGGGGGATATTGAGTTTTCAACTGTAAAAATACACATATGATGCCTACATGCCTTGTCCGTTTGATTTGGTGATAAGTATTTACACTTCAGGCTTGAGATTAACTAATAGGTCTAGGAAGAGACCCGGGCTGCCCCAACCAGTTAGCGACCCAGGCTAGACCAAACAGTTAGCTTTACTAGGGGAGGGACTAACCTTCAGGCTTGAGATAAACCAGTGTGACCAGAGACCAACCAGCTAGCTTTACTAGGGGGGGGGGGGGGGGGGGGGGGGGGGACGACGACGACGACTACCCTTCAGGTTGAGATGAACCAGTGTGACCAGAGCCCCACCAGCTAGCTTTATCGGGAGGGGGGGGGGGGGGGGACTACCCTTCAGGTTGAGATGAACCACTGTGACCAGCGGACCAACAGCTAGCTTTACTAGGGGGGGGGGGGGACAGACGGACGACGACTACCCTTCAGGTTGAGATGAACCAGTGTGATCAGGGACCCACCAGCTAGCTTTACTAGGGGGGGGGGGGACGACGACTACCCTTCAGGTTGAGATGAACCAGTGTGACCAGAGACCCACCAGCTAGCTTTACTAGGGAGGGGGGGGGGGGGACTACCCTTCAGGTTGAGATGAACCACTGTGACCAGAGACCAACCAGCTAGCTTTACTAGGGGGGGGGGGGGGGGGGGGGACTACCCTTCAGGTTGAGATGAACCAGTGTGATCAGAGACCCACCAGTTAGCTAAATGTGGCGGGGACTACGGTACGGGCTTCAGATGAACCAGTGGGACCAGTATGAGGCGCGGCGAGTTACCCTGGTGCAGCAGGATCCCTGCCAGGTTCCCCAGCAGCACGTGCTGGTCCGGGTGGCCGGCCTGGCGGCCCAGCGCCACGGCCCGCCTCACCACGGGCAGGGCCTCGGCGTGGAGCCCCTGCAGGTCCAAGATGGTGGCAGGTCGCTCATCAGCACCAGGGTCTGACGGGAGACAGCAGAGAGCAGGCATCAGGACGGCCCCCTGGGGCCCACTACCAGGGCCCACTACCAGGCCAACAGGCATCAGGAGCCCCCCCTGGGGCCCCGACCAGAACCACACGGGGCCGTTAAACACACGTCACAGCTTTTAAAGGAGTTACTGTTTACTGAATCGTTACTCTTATAAGACACCAGCTACCATATGATATAATAAATCTTACAATATTTCTTGTTTTTTTCGTACTGCAGTCTTGCACGAATAGCGATTTATAAATACAGTTTAGTTGATTGGTAGGTAGATGGATTGTATAAAACACACGACACCAGATTTAAATTGATGTACAACTCTATAATGGACTCTTTTATGCAAAACTCCTTCGGGACACATTAGGCTATAGGCCGTGCTTCATTTACATGTGGTATGGTTCTACTTAAAGTTGTGGTTAAGGCGTGGTTCTGTGTTCTGCTCTGTATGCAGGGTTCAGTCTTGTGGTTAAGCACGGTTCTGTTTGCGTGTTTGTATGCGTAGTTCTATGTTCTGGTTGTACTGCTCTGTGTTTGGCTCTGTGGGAACGGCTCTGTGCCCCGGCGCTGTACGGATGGTTCTGGTTCTGAGTGTGCTCAGAGCAGTACCTGAGGGTGGGTCTCGCCCTGTTCCTCGCTACAGATCTGCAGGGCCCGGCGGTAGTCCTGGGTGGCCTGCTTCAGCCGGCGAGTGGCCGCGCAGTACCGGGCTCCGCGAGTCCAAACACAGACCCAGGAGGAGACGCGTCTCCTTCCTCAGACCCTCTGGGGAGAGGAGGAGGAGGAGGGGGAGAGGGAGGAGAGGCAGCGTGGGGGAGAGGGAGAGAAGAGGAGAAGGGAGAAGGGAGGAAGTGAAGGGAGAGAAAACAGAGAAGAGTTACAATATGGTGGACCTCCATGTTGGACTCTTCACTAGCTCAGGATTCATTAGTACTATATTATGTATAATACCCCATAACAGAACCTGGACCATATTTGTGATGTATACCTGCTCTGCATACTACTTGGGGAAGGGAGAGGGAGGGATTGAGATGCGGTACCTGATTGGTCGGTCTCTGACTGGTCGGTACTGATTGGTCGTCGGGTGAGCTGTCCTTGTGCTGCTCCAGTTTAGCCTCCAGAGACTCTGTACAGAACGGTAGCCGTGTTCTGCTAACTCTGTCCTGCAGAACCAGAACCATCGACACCCGTTAACACAGGCGTTCCCCGCCGTCTCCGGCCCCGTGGCGCCCCCTTCAGGCCAGAGGACCTGCAGTGTTGCGCATCTGCTTCGCCACACAACGTTTCCACCCACTCAACACCAACGTCCGGGGAGTTGTTTGTTAGAAGCAGTTGTCCGTGGCCTACGAATCATATGCAGTCCGTCAGCGCATAAGGATATAAAATACCCTTACCCTTAAAAATGTACCTTCAAACTATGGAATCATATATATCAGCCATCCCCCGTGACTCCGTTCACATATCGGGCCAAGGGGGGGGTCCTGATTCCAAGGTACCGAAATGATTTTGACGCCTATCTTTTTGAAGACAAGGATGCAAGAGAGTTCAGTATACGCTCGCGCTTGACACACTGTGTCGAGACCTTAACTCCCCAACCACCAGCGTCCTCCCTGGATGGAGAGGTGCTGAAAGAGGAGCCCTTACTTGTTCTGACCGGCGTATATGGTGGCCAGCTTCAGGGAGATCTCTATGATGCCGTTGTCGTTCTGCACAGAGAGAGAAAATCTGTCAGTCACAGTGAAGTGTTTTCGAGAGTTGCACTGGTTTTGTATCCCCTGGGGGGGGCAACAGGTGCACGTGATCAATTAAACGCTGTCGACATACCTCTGGCGTTCCCCCAGAGAGCATGTAGCTCATGGTTGCTTTGAAAGTTTCTCTGACTAGAAAGAAAGAGTTGATCATTAGCGCCTTCATAAATATTAGCAGCTTGCTCTGATGGTGTAACGGCATGTTGTTTAATGGCTGCCTTTCAATTGATTTATAAGTCAAACGGTGTTGTTGCTCACCTTGTCCAGTGACCCTGGACGTAGGCTAGGTTGGCCATCTAGAGACGCAACACAAACACACATGACTGAGGTAGGGAACACTCCGTTATGCAAAGGAAAAGGGTTGCTAGCTGTGTGTGAGCGTGTGAGAGGCAGTGTTACCAGGCTGTAGGTGTAGATGATGGCCTGTGTGTTGGAGGACTTGTGGGCCAGAGCGACTGCCTGGTGGAGCAGACCAGACGCCGCGGGAGTGACCCCTGTAAATGCTGAGCTACACACACACACACACACACACACACACACACACACACACAAACACACACACACACACACACACACACACACACACACACACACACACACACACACAACACACACAACACACACACACACACACGATAGGATACAACCCTGTCTGTTAGGGCTAGTGTTATTTACAACATTTGATCATTAGACAGAGCTGTAAATAGGACTAAATCTATTCATATTATATTAGATTGAGTTGATTGTGTTTGTATTCATGTGAATTGTTTGTGAATCTTGTGACTTTGTTTCATTCATAAAAAGTATAATTGTAAATGTCCAACCATTACAAAATTAAAGCAAATCAACAAAGCTGGCACGAAGGGGTCATTGAAAACCTCTTCACGTAATATCATTATTAGCAGTAGTAGTATATAGTGATGCTAAAGCTGACAGGAGGCATAGCGTGGGTGATGCAGTTGGTAGAGACCAAGTCTCACCTTGGCCTGCTTCAACAGCATAATGATCTCATCCTCGCTCTTCTGCGCCTCGCTTCTCGTGTCCTCCTCTGTGGACTGGAAGAAGGAAAACGCTGCAGAAAGAAATATGACAAGTCATCAGTAGTCATAATTAGGGAGTTTAATTCCAATGGCCATTTACCTTGAATTTGATTTCTGATGGGGCAGAAGGTAAATCCACTGTGTTTGGAAACAGTTCAGGTGTGGAAACTGCTCAGAACTGAAAGCTTAACAGGCATACCTTCATGCCCAAAGACAACAGGGTTCGTCACTTTACCAAGGACGGTTAATAGGTCAATCGTTTAAAGAAACAGTGAACCTTCTGTTTCAGATTTAATTCGAACACTTTGATATTTAGAAACATGCGTCTAGGGCTGAGAGGTTTAGGGGGCGTGCTATACCATGGTTACGACACACGCCAATTTGAAGATACTTTTTAGTACCGTCTATGCTTAAGTATTATGAGTGTTATAATAACCGATGTTCTATATGAAATCCGCCACACACAGTAGCGTGTGTTGTTGTTATGGATGTTTTGGGTTCATGAAACTGAACAACTGATCAGGTCAGGCATAGGTTCAGAGTCTTGCTATGGAGAGCTAGCCATGCTCTCCTGGTATACCATATCAACTGTGTACTGATTGAGGCAGGGTTAACGTGTCGCAAACGCACCGAGTGCCCCGAGTAACCGCGCCGCTCCCCGGGGGTCCCTCGCCATGGTGCTGGTGCTTCTCACGACCCATTCTTCCATCTGTCGTGACCTTGCCGACCAGGAGCCGGATGTTGAGCTCCATCGCAGTGGTTCCTGATTCAAGCTCTGAAGCCGAGCTGTCCGGAAGAGTTTCCCCAGGTACATACTGCGTGTGGTTTGACAATTACAAGTTTGGCGTGCTTGCTCTTAGTCAGGAGGAGAGCACGGAGCGCAGAGGGGGTCGCCATGTTTGATGTTTACAAAACTGACGTGGGGGCACGTGACGTTATGTGACGTAGTCGAGTTTGATAATCAGCTGCCATGGAGAAGATACATCAATTATTAATGTGCAACCAGGAACGAGTATATCTTTTTAATGTTTTTGTAATTTTTAATCTATTTTTTGTCATACCATAGCATATAACATACATGTTTTGGGGGGGCCCAACGTGATTTAACCCGTGGAATGCTAAGCCTTAAATAGAGCGTACAGACGTTTTTAAGATCGGTTCTGAGCATGGACCTATTATAGAAGATTTTGAGTGGGGAAATCATTTGGGCGATAGAATCCTATACTGAGGAACGTCATCACGTGTGAACTTTGACACGGGCGGCCCAAAGTCATTAGGGATGCTGTTAACTTTCTCATTGAGACTCGAGCGCATCAGGCATCAGCCCTAATCTTTCTCATTGTTTAAATGCGAATAAGGATCAGGCTTTCTGTATTTTCAGCTGTCCATTGATTAGAAAATGAAAAATATTCATGGTCCCTTTCCGGCCGCCAGACTGAATACTTCACTGGTAGATACATGCCCCATAATAGATAAATAATTACAAATACATTGTTTTGATTCATAAACATAATTTACACAGTACCATTGGTAACCAGTGTGCCATTAAAAAACGGTCCGAAAAAATAGACTTAGTTCCTGGTCGCACATAGCTGCAAATATATAGGTGGATGTGAATCGGGAGCTCAATTCAGCTTCGTAGGGTCTTTGGTATAGTTTACATAGCTTCCAATCCAAGGAATATATGTCCATTTGAATTATTATAAGAGTACCTTTTCGCCTATCGCTACTGATCAGATCAAATGTTCGTCGTGTTGAAGCCTACTTCAGAATCTTTGATAAGTGATGCAACATGGAATAACTAGGACTTTTAGTTCTTCAAAATATCTTGGATGAGGTTTTTCGGACACTTTGAATGGGCGCCTGCTAAAAGACTACACTAACCGTTTTGTAATTTAATAAATATTGAATGAAGATAAATACGTATGCGCCCTAACCTTAATAGAATTAAGGGTTTGATTTGAATGCTGTTTTGAGGAAGAGGTAGGGTACATGCATTGACGTTGACGTTCACAGTGCACTGAAGACGTTGCTTCAAAATAAAATATCTATTAACTTTCCAAAGTCATGGCTGGAGTTTTAAGGACAATATTGTAGTTACACTGC
Source organism: Gadus chalcogrammus (assembly GCF_026213295.1). Lineage (NCBI taxonomy): Eukaryota > Metazoa > Chordata > Actinopteri > Gadiformes > Gadidae > Gadus > Gadus chalcogrammus. The sequence continues at coordinate 13,728,637 of NC_079419.1, read as the reverse complement.
CGTGTGTTGACTTTCAGGAGAACGAGGACCAGTTTTTATTGTGAGATAATGCAGGCCATCACCGTTGCAACTAAACATATCTTCACACCAATATGAACCATTCGCAAAAATAAAGTTATAGTAACAGATCCCGGCTGTTCATTTTTAAAAAATAATACTTATTGATCCACAAAAATGCATCACAAATACGACAGGTACCAAAATAAACACCTTCATAGTCCACATTTGTCCCACATACAGCCCCTTCTAAACATGCCAACGAACACAACCAACTAATAAGGCCTTCCTTGGTCCAACACCAAGGACCAGCCTGATGTTAAAATAGGGCCCTTTAATTATTGATTTTTATTTGGCATTAACAGCCAACAAATGTTAAACTCAAACATTGAATTTACACGCATCGTTCAGACAAAATAAATAAAGTGTTTATAGTACTGCCACACCTGAGGTCACACCATTTTAAGTGATCACACCTCCATATTCCTTTGGTGCATCTTCCAAGGACACACACACACACACAACACACACACACACACACACACACACACACACACACACACACACACACACACACACACACACACACACACACACACACACACACACACACCAACACACACATGCACAAACACACACAACACACGGTCTTGATGATCAGAGTCATGAACCTGCATGAATCCTCCCAGGGTTTGAGTGAGCGTGACGGACCCACTCAGAGGTCCTGGTGGTCGGGGTAGGTCTTGACGTGTTTCTTCAGCACCCCTTTGGTCTTGAAGCCCTTGCCGCAGCGGCAGGCGTGCGGCCGCTCCTTGCTGTGGCTGAGCTCATGCAGGCGGAGCTGCGAGCCGGTCATGAAGAACCGGCCGCAGGTGGCGGCAGTAGTGGCTCTTCTCTCGCGTGTGCGCGGACCGCCGGTGGCACTGCAGGCCAGCCGACGTCACGAACCTCTCCCGCACTCGCCGCACTGGAAGGGCTTCTCCCCCTGTGTGGGTCCTCTCGTGCGCCTTCCACGAGTTGCGGTAGGAGAAGGCCTTGTTGCAGTAGGAGCAGCTGTACAGCTTCTCCTTGGTGTGACTCAGACGGTGCATCTTCAGGTAGTGGGCGATGGCGAAGCTCTTGCCGCAGTCGTCGCACGCAAGGGCTTGTCGTCGCAGTGGAAGAGCCTGGTGTGCGAGCGCATGTGGGAGGACTGCGTGAAGCGCTTGCCGCACGCCGTGCAGAGGAACGGCCGCTCCCCCGTGTGCGTGGTCCGGTGGGCCGTCAGGTGCGACTGCTGCGTGAAGCGCTTGCCGCACTCGGCGCACTCAAAGCGCTTGATGCCCAGGTGCACGAGGTGGTGCAGCTGGAGGCCCTGCAGCCGCTTGAACCGCTTGTCGCACCAGGAGCAACGATAGGCCCGTTCCTCCCCGTGGGTCAGCAGTGGGACTGCAGGCCCCCCGGCAGCTTGAAGTCCTTCCACACACCGGACACACGTGCGGCTTCTGGTGGAGTGAGTCACCTGGTGGACCTTCAGGCTCTGTGGATTGCTGAAGGCTTTGTCGCACTGGGCGCACGACAGCAGCTGCCTCCTCTGGTGTGACTGGCAGTGGGCGTTCAAGCCCTGGTAGGAGATGAACCGCTTGTCACAAACCTTGCAGCGGTAGCATTCCTCGTCTTTGTGCGAGTCCAGGTGCTGGTCCAGCGCTTCCTGGTGGCTGAAGCCGTCCTGGCAGAACCAGCACTTGAAGGGCATGGTGCCGGGAGTGGGTGCGGTGGTGGGCCTTACAGTCTCGCTTGAGGACAAAGCTCTTGTCGCAGTGGGAGCACCGGTACTGCTCCTTGCGGCCGTGGGTCTGCTGGTGCAGCACCAGGCTTTGTAGGGTGGGGTAGGTCTTGCCGCACTGCCAGCACTGATTGGGCGGGAGGCCGCAGTGGACCCGGCGATGGGCCTCCATGTGGGCCTGCTTGTAGAAGCCCTTCCTGCACATGGAGCAGTAGATCATCTTCCGGCCAATGTTTGACATCCCGCGCCCCTTCCTCGTCTTCAGCCTTTCCAGGCGGTCTCCTGTAGGGGTCACAGGTTAAGGTTAAAGACCAGATTGGTAAGGGGGTCTCACCGGCCCGGTCAAGCATCCTCTCGAACATGCAGGTAAGTTTGGAGGATGGATACTTGCCTGCGGAGAACTGTACGAGCTTCTTCAAACTTAAAAAATGTGCCTCTCTAAACAACCAAGACAAACTCCTGGGGCCACATGCACAGAACTCTGCGTAGGTTTCGACACAAATGAATGCTCAGCAGAAGGCTGGAAATCGGTGTACATAGAATTGCTGAAATTTTCCAAGATGTTCACCGGTGCGTAGCACAACAGCACGTGTTTATTGGTTGTCCATCCCAAATGTCATGAGCTTGTGGCCACGTGGACAAGCTCAGAGTCTACACCTGCCAACAACCAAAATTGACCAAACATGTTTTAACGAACACCCATAATTATCTGTATTTGTCAAACTGACTGATTGCTAGAAATATGCATATTCTTGCAGGTTTTTATATACATCTGGAATTTTGTGTGGAAACCCGAATAAAGGTTTCCGAGGGCGTTTCTCTGCGCAGCATCTTATATTCATTGGTCCACAGATATCAGAATTAATTTTCTTTCAATGCTTAATGCTTAATGCTTTAAGCATTTTTTTTAATGCTTTTAATGCTTAATGCTTATAGCCTTCTATATTTGCATTATATTACATATGCATTTTTTGTTTGCATATATTTTTTTAATTATGTATTCTCTGTGTATTTAACAGCATTTATTTTATTATGAATGGGCTGATTTCTTACGGAGATATTTGCTGTCCTGTGCGCCCAGCCTGGAGCTGCAGTCTCTCAGTCGGACTGAGAGCCTCAGAAGGACCGGGTATGGACAGACTCCCTCAGAGTCCGGTTCTGTTATAATCAGGATGCGTTGGGGTTTGTCTTTGGATCCCTGGAAGTAGACGATCCAAGAGATTATACTCTTGACAAGACTGGGAAACAAGGATTTTGGGACGACGCTGAAGTTGGCATCCGATTCGCAGCATCCGATTCAGCAGCTGGTCCACTTTAAATCGGTCTGATTGAAAACCACTACACCTAGACTCTTCAAATCTGGACTAAATTATCACAGTGAGGCTATACATTATAATAAACATAGTTACAGATTTGTGAAACCCTTTTTCTATTTGTGAAAATGCAATACAGGCTCATTTTAATGCTTTTTAGGGGTCCAGACTGCATTAGAACGGGTCCTGATTGAAAACCACTACACCTAGACTCTTCAAATCTAGACTAAATTAACACAGTGAGGCTATACATTATGTAAACATAGTTTCAGATTTGTGAAACATTTACCCTATTTGTGAAAATGCAATGCGGTCTGGACCCCTTAAAAAGCATTCAAATAAGCCTGTATTGCATTTTCACAAATAGGGTAAAGGTTTCACAAATCTGAAACTATGTTTTACATAATGTATAGCCTCACTGTGATAATGTAGTCCAAATTTGAAGAGTCTAGGTGTAGTGGTTTTCAATCAGGACCGATTTGAAGATTCTAAGTGGTTTTCAAGCCGAATCGGATGCTGCGAATCGGATGCCAACTTCAGCGTCGGGATTTTGGGGACAGCAGAAATGGGTGCACATGTTGAGGGTGGATACATTGGATGCATGAATGCACCGGCACCTACTGTTTGACCCAACCAAATAAATTCATATCAATGATGACTGAAGAGTAAATAATTTATTTTACTTTTTAATTTAAAAAAGACGCATCCAGCATTATTGGGTGAAGAAAAGGCACAACTTTGTGCATAAAGTTGTGCCTTTTCTTCATCCATTGTTCAAACTTAACTTACGCCCCTGCACAGAAGTTGTATGTGCAACCGAACAGACTTTTAGGGTTGACATGCGAGATATCACGTTACCCCAGGCACAACATGTTTACCCAAGTTGGCCTCTGCATATTTCAGACGCCTGTGTACTGGCTACCAGGATCATTTAACCATAGTAAGATAACAGCATCACATCGACACATGCTCCAAAGATGCCAGACTCAAACTTGATAAAGTCGTGCAGTTGAATTACCGGTAAACACGGATCGTTCTCCATTCCGTCCGGTTTACTCGACTTTCTGGTAGTAAATAGAAGACTACGGCGGGAACCACGCCATATAAATTATCAATGATCACTGTACGGCTTCCGGGCCATGGGGTCATTTTACCATATTGGCAAAGTTCCTCCTTCTTTCACTAGATGGCAGTAATTTGCAACCAGAGCCTCCATCATGCAGACATCAGGCATCAGGCGCCCCCCCTGGGCGCTATGCCGCCTTCGGAGCAGATCGGAGGTTCGGAAGCTCTTGTCTTTTTCTTCCGTAAACCCCTTCTTCCGTAATAAGAGTGTTCCAAAAACGTTCGTAGGCTATGACATAAAACCGGAAAAACAGATTGCTGAATCAAATTAATCCGTTATTAGAACTGCTTGCGATGGTTGAACATGAGCGAGAATTTATCAGTTGATGATTAATTGTCAGTTGTAGGCCTACAATTTCGTAATGCAAATGTTAGAATGGGTGTTAAGTTCGCCTCTTAGCACTTGCTGCTAAGAGGCGAAAATGAACGTGTGACTCAATTATTCGAGAATAAAACATTTCTAAAAGTAATAATATAGAAGTAGCCTATAGTTTGTAGCATCGTCTACCTGCGCTGCCGGCAGGTGACGTCATAGGTTATCAGACCTTTCACATTTGCCTGCCTGCAAGATGCGCATGTTGTTTTAAGAGACGGTGAAAAGCTTGGTAAGATCACTACAGACAGTCTGTTTCCAAAAACAATTGAGCTGATGTTGAAAAATAAACTAACGTTTCTCCGTTTTGTAGCAGGTAAAAGTGAGCAGCAGGTTTGATATTCGCCGGAATCCGGATAGACGGCGCGAGGAGAGGGAGAGACCCCTACGCTGTTGGCACGAGAGCCGTGGACCACGATACCTCTGAGCAGCCAGCAGAATGGGAATGATAACTCCTCACACGTTTAATATGTGTTTCACCTTCTCCCTGATGGTCTGGATAATTCGCCAAGAGTGTTGTCAGTCGCCCTTTAGAAATAAAGTCGCAAAGACAGCCAAAGACAACTGTTAATGATCTGTACTTTTGATTTACTGTGTAAGTGATTATTTTTCAGTTATATTTGTTGTTAAAGCATAATGGTAATGAACAACTCAGTCGAACCAATTGAATGTTCTCGTGTGTTCAGCCGATGATTCTTCCTGTTTCTTCAGTTGATATCCTCGAAGCTGAGCAGATGTTTCTCCAGAGCCCACTGTTGGTTATCCTAGCAGCACACCTGGAAGGTTCTTCCAGCCCCTTGGATCCCAGCAGGTCTCTATGGTTTCCTGCACCTGACGTCAGTTCCTCCCGCTGGCTCTTCCTCCACTCACTGGTGGCTTGGTGGACCAGCTCCGTCCTCTGAAGAACAGAATATTTTGAATTATGATGAATAAATCACATATATAATCCAATGGTTATGCTGGTAACAGCTCATGGGAAATATCTTTAGTTTGAAGTGAGAAGTGTGTGTGTGTGTGTGTGTGTGTGTGTGTGTGTGTGTGTGTGTGTGTGTGTGTGTGTGTGTGTGTGTGTGTGTGTGTGTGTGTGTGTGCGTGCGTGCTGCTCTCAGCTCTGCTGCTCGTGTGTGCACTGTGCGCGTGCACATCGGGGAGAGTTCCTACAGCAGCGTAGCGCCAATAAACAGCTCTTTGCTCTCTGTCTGTTTCTGTTGAAAATCGGATCGGGCCCGGGGTTGGATAAAAAAGTATTCGGGGAAGCCCCGGAAACCCGGATAGATCAACACCGGTTAATCATCACGGTTACAGTCGCAAATCCCCACTAAATCCCCCCAATGTCTCTCGTTTTGCACCAGCTCTTTTAACTCCAGAAAGAAGAGAACACACATCAACGCATTTGAAGAGGCCGACACAATTGCAGTGAGTGACGCCATGTGCGTGTGCCGTCGGGGAGGAGCCAGGTGTTATGGGAGGAGCCAGGCGTTAGGGGAGGGGCCAGGTGTCAGGGGAGGAGAGGAGTGGATGTCTTGTTGAGGAAACGAAACTTTAGGTTCAGAGAAACCAAAGAAACCGACGTGGAAGTTCTCTCTTCCAGGCAAGGAATAAAACGCATTTTGGAATGAATAGTCTGACAGACAGTAATAACAAGGTGAGCAAAACAACACAACTTTGTGGAGTAGTTAAAACCTCTCTTCCTGTATTTGAATTAGAAATATATAATTGCTCAATAAATAAACCTTGTCGTCTGTGTCTAGGAATGGCCTGTGCTAACACTTTCTGGTCCGAAGAGAACTTTTCATGTTCCATCTGTCTGGATGTGTTCAACAGTCCAGTTACCACCGCATGTGGACACAACTTCTGCAGAACCTGTATTGCAAAGTTCTGGGATGAACAAGTCCATTACAAATGTCCTGTTTGCAACGAAATTTTCCACACAAGACCTGACTTACGGGTCAATATCTTCTTATCAGAGCTGGCTGCCCAGTTTAGAACGTTTTTACGAGTTAAAGAGCAGCCTTTTGTTGAACAAGCAGAAGTTCCCTGTGACGTCTGTAGTGGGACCCAGCAGAAGGCTGTGAAGTCCTGCCTAGTGTGTTTTACCTCTTACTGCCAAACCCACCTGGAACCACATCAGAGAGTCGCTCGCTTACAGAAACATCGGTTGGTCGAGCCTATGGACCGTCTGGAAGACAGGATGTGTAAGAAACACGACAGACTTCTGGAGCTCTTCTGCCAGACTGAACAGGTGTGTGTGTGTCAGTTCTGCACAGAGACAGACCACAAGTCCCATTCTGTTGTACCTCTTAAGGAGGAATATGAAGTAAAGACGGCTCAACTGGGGATGATAGAGGTTGAAGTTCCGCATATGATCCAGGAGAGAAAACTAAAGATTAAGGAGATCAAAGACACAGTAGATCTGAGCAACAAGACGCAGACAGAGAGATAGCCGATGGTGGGCAGGTCTTCACTGCTCTGATAGGCTGTGTTGAAAAGTGCTGGGAAGATTTCAACCAAACGGTTAAAGAGAGAGTGAAATCCATGGAGAAACAAGCTGAAGACCTCATCAAAGAGCTGGAGCAGGAAATGGAAGATCTGACCAATAGAAGCTCAGAGGTCAAGCAGATCTCACACACTAAAGACCACCTCCACTTCCTCCAGGCCTTCAGATCCCTGAAGAATCCTCCAGCCACCAGGGACTGGACGACAGTGGAGGTCCGTCCTCCTTCTTACGTAGAGACCTTGAGGAGATCCCTGGATCAGCTGGAGGGGACACTGAACATGGAGATGAAGAAGCTGCATGATTCTGAACTGAAGAGGGTCCAGCAGTATGAAGTAGATTTGACTCTGGATCCTGATACAGCTGCTTCCAGTCTCATCCTGTCTGAGGATGGGAAACAAGTACATGATGGAGGTGTAGATAAGAATCTCCCAGATAACCCTAAGAGATTTACAAATTATATAATCTCACGAGGCAGAGCTTCTCCTTAGGTCGATTTTACTTTGAGGTCCAGGTTGAAGGCAAGACTTTGTGGCGTTTAGGAGTGGCAAGAGAGTCCATCAACAGAAAATGTAGGATAAAAACAACCCCTGAGGCGGGTTACTGGACTCTTTTATCTGACACGGATGGGTTGATATTCAGAGATAACCCAAACGTCCATCTCCCTCTGAGAGCTGGGCTCCAGAAGGTGGGGGTGTTTGTTGATTATGATGAGGGTCTGGTGTCCTTCTATGATGTGGAAACCAGGGTTCATATCTACTCTGCTACTGGCTGCACCTTTAGTGAGCCTCTTTATCCAATCCTCTTCCCAGGTCACCATGATTATGAAGGTAACAACTCTGCCCCCCTCATCATCTCACCTGTCAATCAAACAGACTAGGGCCGTTGTTGGATAATACCATATACAAACAACCAAAACAACTAATTTTGTTTCCTGAATTAGAATCTCTACTATGTGAGATCTGAGATAACTGCATTAATGTTGCAATGCTGTCATTTAACAAGGACATAGTTAAGAATCTAACCCCAGTTATTGAATACAACCCTTAATAAAGGCTTAGATTACATATTGTCTGTTTTCCCCAGATTTATTCTATATGTTTAACGCTAAATTGTTAACAGTTGCAGTTATGTAGAACATTTTAAGAGGATTCATTTGTATAAATAATAATTGTAGTTTATTAACTTTTCTTTTGGTTTTAAAAAATGTAATGTTTAGGCCTACATTATAATTGTAATTGGTCATTTCAGTGAAATAGATACATTCCAGTCCAATAGTGTTCAGTAGAAATACTGTCTCAGTGTAATACAAACAAAAGGTTTTTGTGGCCTAAAACCCTCTTTTAATCATTTTGAGACTGATCAAACGTTTTAAATCATTGAAGAATTGCAAAGGTTCGTAGTTGATAAACCAGTATATGACTTAATCGCCACCATACAACCCTTCATGTATTAAACACCTACACAAAGCTCAAAGTGACTACATGTAAAGATTCTCCCCATGTGTGAGCACTGTGACTTTGTCTTGTTTGCTCTCCTCTCTCCATCCTGCTCTTTCCTGTCTCTGCTCTCGTCTGAAGCTAATCTAGGATTGTGTTTATTATTGTCTTACATTACATTACTTATGGTCTAAATTAGTCACCAAGTGTGTCGTTAGTTGCCTTTTAGAAATAAAGGCGCTAAGAGTCAATGACACGTGCATTACCGTTAATGATAGGTAATGTTTGGTACTATTCTTTGTGTTGTTCTGTTAATTTTTTACTTTTAAGTGACTATTCTTCAGTTATATTTGTTGTTAAAGCATAATGGTAATAAACAACTCAGTCGAACCAACTGCATGTTCTCGTGTGTTCGTCCGATGATTCTTCAGTTGAAATCCTCTAAGCTGAGCAGATGTTACTCCAGAGCTCTCTGTTGGTTATCCTAGCAGCACACCTGGAAGGTCCTTCCAGCCCCTTGGATCCCAGCAGGTCTCTAAGGCAGGCTAGTGTCTGAAAGTAATAATATAGAAGTAAAGTTGGTAGCCTCGTCTACCTGCGCTGCCGGTAGATGACATCATAGTCTATCAACGCGACCTTTCACATTTGCCTGCTTTCAAGATGCGCACCGTATAGTTGTTTTAAGAGACGGTGAAAAGCAGGGTAAGATCACTACAGTCCGTTTCCAAAACCATTTAGCTTATGTTGAAAAATAAACTAACTTTGGTTGCCATCAATATCTGTGCGAGAACAGCACTTTAATCTACGTTCCGGCTGCTATCTGTCTTACAAATTACACCCCCCAGACTGGTGGCATAGACTTTACCATGGAACTGTTTCAGGAAAGAAATCACCACAAATCAATAAAAATACATTTTCTTATTGTTTGCTGGATTACTTGCTAATGGTGGGCTGTTACTTACTACAGGTAACCCCTTGCTTATATTTTGCATTATAGCGAATCAGTATGCAATTAATAGTTTAGAATATTCACAAAAAACATTTTCTCATTCTGATTGTAGTAGTTAGCCTCAATCACATAGTATGTCAGAAAGGTGTACAGTATTGTTTTAGTATTATGTAAAATTTGATATAGTATCAATACTGTATGTAAAGTTACATTGGTTGATTAACAGTTGCATTTCTTATTCATGTGAATGGAGTCTGATGTAAGGCCCCATGCTTCATTTTTAGAGGTCAATTTAGGTTAAATTGTGGATTTATTATTATGTAAAATTTCACATTGTCTGTTGGGATATATTATGGATACTTCTACATAAGATTGTAAGATTACACAATACATTTAGTTTTAAGGATAATTCATTAAAAAATAAAGATGACATTGTTAAATCTTGTTCCATGTGCCCTTTTTTGATCAGAGCCCCTGCTCCTCAAGGTCTCTGCACGGCCCTGGCAAACAATATGCATTTATGGTCCTTATGACTGTTGCTGAAGGGCGGGCCGAACTGTGAAAAAGGCCATTAAGGTTTTTGCACCATATTCCTGGAATAAGCTGCAAGACCTAGTTACTCTGAATTTAAAGCTGTTGTCGAGTTTGATGTCGGACTCCCATTAGAAATTGCAAATGTTTTAGTCAATGAACTAAATGTATTACTATCGCACTGTCTTGTTTTGACGCTGTGTGCTTTCCATCTTGGCAAGGTCATTTGTAAAATAGATTTTAATCTCAATGACTCAACCTGGTTAAAGGGTATAATAATGCATATTCAGTTGCAGAAGTGTGTTACTTCGTTTTAAATGCACTGTATATTTGTGACCAAAAGTAAAACCGAAGCAATTCAAATGAATTCTAGTTTGTTTAATTCCGAGTTATGAGTTTTAGACCCGTATTTAGAAGGGCTCTGACCCCATCCAAGCCCAGTATGCCCTCATTTCTCAATGAGGCTGCACAAAAGCATCACTTTATATAAAGTCCTGTTTGCCTATTGGTAACCTGTTTTTCCATCTCGCCCCATTTGCTAATCTTCATTAGAAACCGGAAGATGACCCGAGGTAACTTGTTTAAAAGTACTTTGTTAATATTCAGCATGACAACGGTAAATTAAAATTGAACAGCTTCCGGTTAGGGTACTACGAGCCTCATGTCTATGGCTGGCAACCAACCAGACCAATGCAATACTGATGGTCTCATCGAAGAGGAAGCGTTAATTTAGTGAAAAGTTATGGTCCGTCGTGCTGCAGAGATGACCCCATAGACTTAGTAATACCATCAGATTTCCGAAAACACAAAGATTGCCCTTTAGTCCTTTGCCAGAGTTGTCAACTTTTAAACCATACACACTTGATTTGTCTCTGCACTGTTGTACTTGGTACGGGTAGAACCTAAGTCTGTCATTAAGTCAAAACCAATATGTTTTAAACCATGCCTTTCCAAAAAGAAACAAATCTGTCGATACATGATCCAAAGGAAGGTATTCCAGATTTGAGTCAGAAATGGGTATAGAATCCAAGAGAGCCACCAATTATTTATACATTTATTAATGCCTAAATCTCAGGAGTTCCAAAAGGCATTATAAGCAAGTTATACCATGGCATCACAGCACTGAATATGGAGACAACAGAATTATTGAAAAAGAAAACGGGAAAAACTGGACATTGAAATAACTGATGCGCAGCTGAATGCATGGGAAACGGTTTCCATTTTTATCTCTCAAACAGAAATGTACCATGTTGCTGAACAGGATTTACAAAAGATATTCATGTGAATTAGAGTAATACAAGCAATGTGATCATGCAGGTCAATGGGTCGGCTCCATTCAGAAGTGTCCTATAGGGGCAGCGGAGCAGGGGGTAACTTGTCCTAGTCTGTGAAGAACAGGATTTTAGAGAAGATGTATTACACGAAATTGGCTAGAGAATCACAGTTTTACACTAGTATATATATTACACCAAGTATAGTTCTAGTCTGCTTGTCAGATAGTTTTGATAATCAGTTGTACCAAGCTGGGATCAGATCACGCTTCGGTCGAGTTTTTGTCACAGCGCCCATTGCACAGGGAACAAGCTGCTAGGCGAGGGTGCTACAATTCGGCCTTTTGTTTACATCATGTCCCAGCAGTTACTATAGCATCATCCTTATAATAAAAAATAAGTTTGAGGGCTTCCAAGTTCCAACTCACCTTTCACAAGATGGCATCCCGTCACTTACCACCAGAGCCATCTCGTTGCATACGCCGGCCCCGTTATGGCCCTGTTATAGAAGACATAGGAAATATGAGGCAGATGAACTTTAGGACATCAAGGAAGGAGATGCATTCTCTGGCAGGATCAGATAAACGCTTCGGTCCGGTTTTTGTCATTGCACCCCCTCACTGTGAACAGACTGCTGGGAGGGGGGCTTCATTCGGCCTTTTGTTACATCATTTCCAGAGAATCATATTGTAAAATTATGGACGTTATACTTTGCAATGAAAGATCGCAAAAAGATACACTTTAGGTTGGAAAAACACTCACTTTAGCTTGGCTGGTTCCAGGAAGAGCTTGTCAGTCCCGCAGATTATTTAGGCAACAGATCATGGGAGGGCTGGTCCAAGGGCGCACAGCAACTGACGGGAAAATTCAGATTAGAGCACAATCTAAAGAGAATGAGCCAATAAGGCGACATGGTCCAATACCATAGGCTAATGGGATCAGTGTTCGCTTCGGTCCTGTTTTTTGTCACTGCAACCCTGCACTGACATAAAGCCAGACATGGCGCTATAATTCGGCCTTTTGTTTACATCATATCCCAGCATCATGATCCTCTATAGATCCTGGCGATAGTCAGGAAGTACCCAGACAGAAGATCAGCAAATAAATAAAACACAACTTTGGTTAATACCTCACCTCCTTTCGGAATAATTGCACCTTCAGCCCCAGCAGCACCACCAGATTCACCCCAGTCCTGACATGGAATATAAAAGGAGAACTTTGATGAGTTATGATACAGGGGAATATGAAGCATCGAAATCCCATAATGGAGTATAGATCGCCTGTTTCTCAGCTGCCTGGATCAGATAAACGCTTCGGTCCGGTTTTTGTCATTGCACCCCCTCACTGTGAACAGACTGCTGGGAGGGGGGCTTCATTCGGCCTTTTGTTACATCATTTCCAGAGTACCATTACTACTGCTTTACTACCTATGAATTATCACAAAAACTAATTCCATTGGAACGGTCAAATACAAGACAAGCAGCATTAGCAGGTAATTTAGTGTGCCACACTAATCTTTGACACTTTTCAAATGCATGGTTGGGGTGGTATTATGGAAAATCACTCACTTAAAGTTGGCCTTTTCTGTTAATTTTGCACTTCCCTACAAGAGCTTATCAAAGTCCCCTAGTTGTAGTGATTTAGGTAACAGATCATGGAGGGGCTGATCCAAGGGGTCGCAGCACCTGAAGAGAAATAGAAAGAGTCAGATTAGTACAGTAGAGCACATCCAATGAGAAGGAGCCGATAATGTATATTACTATAAGCTGCTGGGATCAGTGTTCGCTTCGGTCCTGTTTTTTGTCACTGCAACCCTGCACTGACATAAAGCCAGACAAGGTGCTATAATTCGGCCTTTTGTTTACATCATATCCCAGCAGTATGATGCTACATGGATCCTGGCAAAATTCAGGAAGGACCCAGAGAGAAAGACTTTGTTTAACACCTTACCTTCTTTCAGAAGGATTACGACTTCAGTCCCAGCATCACCCAATTCCTGTCATAGGACATACAAGGAGACATTTGATGAGTAATGATACAGGGGGCTATGAAGGTCTAAATTAGTACAGTAGAGCACATCCAATGAGAAGGAGCCGATAATGTATATTACTATAAGCTGCTGGGATCAGTGTTCGCTTCGGTCCTGTTTTTTGTCACTGCAACCCTGCACTGACATAAAGCCAGACAAGGCGCTATAATTCGGCCTTTTGTTTACATCATATCCCAGCAGTATGATTCTACATGGATCCTGGCTAAATTCAGGAAGTAGGGGGGCTTCATTCGGCCTTTTGTTACATAATTTCCACACGTGCTTCGTTTTAGAAAGCCACTTAATTCTAGACGCTTATTTTCCAAGTTAGGTTACCGTTTAACATTGATGGTAGAGAGCATGTATACCAAATAACAGAATAATAACTTACAGGGAGAGCGATTCTGCCCGCTGCCTTTCATAATCATCCATGGGGCTTCTCTTAGTGGGTCCTACCCGAGTAGGTCCTCCACAAATACAAAGGCGCACGCAGGCCAAGATCCACCATCATTGCGGTCATGCTGGCAGCAGTGGGCCCTGTGCAGCCATAGTACAGGGCAAATGTTTTTTTTCCGAGAGATGAGCGGGGTCCATTGTAACTGTAGAGAAGAATTAGATATAAGCCAACAAATCATTTGATTGTCGACTTGAAGTTCATTTCTGGTAATTATTCTGCTACTGCAGATCAGCATTCGCTTCGGTCCGGTTTTTGTCACTGCGCCTTCGCATTTACAACGTGTTGCAAGCCAAAGGGCTATAATTCGGCCTTTTGTTAACATCATGTCCCAGCAGCGCGGGCCAATTGAAAGTTCAACAGATACGAGCTAGGGCAACGTACCAAGACATCACTTAAGTCGTACCATTGCCAGACAAAAATACATGTTACTTTTAAGTATTGATGTAAAACACTGGTTAAAGACCCTTGGATAAGCCTCAAAATCAGCCTCAAAATCTAGGCATCTAGAAGGGATTCACCAACAAAATATCCAAGTAAATCGAAGCTATGCTTTTGATCACATCATTATACACAATGTTTTGCCGCCTTACCTTTGGTTCAGATGTCTAAAGTAACACGCTGATGCTGGTATTGATCCGTACTCAAACAGTTGTGGAGCCGCCGTCTTTTAAACGTGGTCTTGTAGACGGGACCGGAAAGGAACTACTTCAGGTTCCGGGTTGATTTGGCGGGAAAGACAGACCATCGGACCTGTTAGAGACCGTTTGTTTTCAGACTGATGTTACCATGGACCTAATAAGGAATGAAGAATTAAAGACCTATTAGGCAAGGCAAGGCAAGGCAACTTTATTTATATAGCACTTTTCATACTCAAGGCAGACTCAAAGTGCTTCACATATAAACATTGTCATACAATTAAATTAAATAATAGATAAGTAAAAGAAAAACATATGCAAAGAAATGGGTAAAATAGAAAGTTAAAAAGGCATTTTAGTATTAAAATAGAAAATAAAGGCAAAGTTAAAAAAGCTTTTTAGAAAGTGCAATGTATTTAAGATTTAGCAGAAAGCTATAGCAAACATAAAAGTCTTCAGTCTTGTTTTAAAGGTGCTCAGAGTTGGGGCAAGTCTTAAATCCTCTGGGAGTTTATTCCAGCTATTTGTTGCATAGTAACTAAATCCTGCTTCCCCATGTTTTGTGTTTACTCTGGGGATAATTAACAGATTGGTCTCAGAGCTTCTTAGTGGTCTAGAAGGCTGATGTAGTGCAGGATGTAAAGCAATCGAAACTGTCAGTCATCTACATAAAGTACATTTTTTAAAAAGACTAGATTTTAAAGGAATATAGGCATTCCTTAGCATCTCGTCTATTTGGTGGCACCAGAAGTTTAGTTCCAGAATATCTGCATTGCAAAGTATGAAACAGGTTTCTCCTCTCACCGTCAAGTAGACTTACTAAAGAAGGCTATACTTAATTTGAATAAGATGTTAAATTATTTAGTATTGTGCATCCTGCTTTCAATTAAAGTTACAAAATATAAACAGCTAAAATTATAAGAAAACATGTCCCATGAGATATTGCACAATGGTACGCTAGATGGCGCCACGGCCCAGAAATCTTGCTATGCTTCGCTGACTGAGTAAAACGAAGAAGGAAGAATAGAGGTTGTAGAAGAAGAGTTTATGTGTTTACTTTCGGTGTTGTTGTTTGGACTATACTGTATAAATCCCATGTATCCCATGCAATTCTTAACAATTTGGATTCACCATGACCTTGAATATGTATAATCTATTTGGGGACACCGAGGCGGGATTACGTTTTTGTGAACCAAGCAAGCAGAATAAACCAGTTTAACCACGGGTCAGTTCCAACTTCCCCTACACTCTTTAAGTCTTGTATGTACTGTACCACTACACATATCTTCGTCTTTCGAAACACGACACGATGCATTCTGTGAAGGAGCAGTACAGGGACATAAACCCCGTGACGGTGAACGTTATAGAAGCGAACGTCACGTCGAGTCTGTACTGCGGCGCGGTCCACGGGCTCGATGCCCCTGGTGCTGATCTAGTCGAAGCCTTTCTCGTAGAACTGTATCGCTGCAGGGTGTGTCAGTTCACAAGCAGCCTGAAGAGCAGCATCAAGACCCATTTGCTGAATTCCCATGACGACCTGCCTCCCGCGATGGCCTCCTCCGGCTTTGAGGAAGAGGAAGCTGTAGTGATGGAGCAAATAGCCCCCCGCACCCCCGACTCTCCCTATCACCTGGAACTCGAGCTCACGTCCGAGTCCAATCACAGTGACGATGACCCCATGGATCACATGGGTCTGGACCGCATGTCCTTCCTGCTGCCCATGTACGGCATTCTGCCCAGCATGAGTCCACGATCATGTGACATGGGCATGAGTTCGAACTGTGACGGTGGTCTTCAAGTGGCGGAGACCTGTGAGGTAGGAGACGGGTCGGTCCCTTAACTAGTTTGCCAGTCAGCCGTTTAGCAGACTTCCTATCATGCTGACCTTTTCGATCCCTCACTCATCCAGGTCAGCACTCTGTTTGAGGATGAAGATGACGAAGAGGAGGAGGAGGAGGAGGGGGCAGATGGAGAGGAGCCCACCATCTTCCAACTGAAGGCCTCCTGCCCCCTGGTCCGCCCACCCAACCAGCTGGACGACCAGCTGGCCCAGTCCGCCCACCTCATGACCCTGGGGCTCTGCCGGATCTCCAAGACCCCCAACGTGTCCACTCCCCCGGCTCAGGTGCCCGCTTCTGTGCTGGATGACAAGGTGGCCCCGCCTGCGTCCGCGGACCCGCTGGGCTCCAGAGGGCCAGCTGGCCAACAGGGGGTGAAGGCAGAGGAGAGGCCGGCCAGCGGAGGGTGTCGACGGTGTGGCCGGAGAATGAGGAGGCAGGGGAAGACGAAGAGCGGCAAGACGCAGAGCTGCCGTGCGTGCCAGCGCTCCGATAGAACCCAGCACGCCGGTGACGTGCGAGCACCTCACAGACACTCACAGACACTCACCGCTACCGCACAAAGCACCAAGGCAGCTGCTGAGCACCACACGCACACACCCAACGCGCAGAGAGCTGGCAAGGGCAAGCGACACACATTGAGCATACAGTCGTCAGGAACACACACAGAGGGCACACGGACAGACCGCACACGCACGCCAAAGGCATTCGCGTGCAGCCGCGACGCATGGCTGAGCGGTGTGTTCTGTGACTACAAAGGTGCAGCGGTTGTCACACGTAAGTTACAATTTCTGATTAAAAAAGCTGTGGTGTACAGACAATGTACATTATACAATGTATTATTGAAAGAGCATCACAGCCGAGGAACCTAAAAAAGTGGCTCTTTTACCTCTTGGTTTTCTGTGATCAGACAAAACTGAGGAGGAAATCGATCGCCGCCTCTCACCAAGACTGACAGACACACCTTCTTCTTACCAACCAACCAGGTAAGGGTTCTCAAAACTAGTTTGTTTTTTGGGCTTGAACTTTGCAACAACATTTTGCAACGACTGCCTCCATTGCGGTAGCAAAGGAGCATTAGAATGATGACCATTATGTATGTATTATGGGTATTTGGTCAATGTTTTGTTATCAATGGTCGGTGAAGGATTTATCATCATAGGTTTTGTGTTAGAAACTGCCACAACATTTTTTTCTTTGGCTGGTTGTGAAGAAGACTATCGTAGCTTGTGTTGGTACACCTGTGTAGGTTCAGCTTCCTCAACTTACACTGTGATTTCAGTAGGGGGCGGAGCCACAATGGGGCAGAATCCACCCAACCTCACAGGACCAGGAAGCAGAGCAGAAGCCCAGAGGGGAACACGGGATCGAAGAAGAAAGCCCCCAAGGAGACCATTGGTCGAAGGGACCTGTGCTGTCTGCTCTGTGACAGGTCCACCGCACGCCATCACAATACAAACGCATCATAACAATATGTTTTCTTTAATAAAGTGCATAATGCACCCCAAAATGCTGCGCAATACTGACAAAATGCATTAAAAATAGCAAAATACAAAGGAATCCAGCAGGTCAGATAGTTAAGGAGGTACGGTTCTTAGCCAATGATTGGTTGGATACTAAAGATGTGTACACAGCGGTTGAAGCTTGACTGAATCAGGTCTCTTCTACTTCCTGTGCCACAGGAAGTTCTGCAGCAGGCTGACCCTGCGTCGTCACATGGGCATCCACCAGGGTAGCAAGCCTTACAGCTGCCAGCTGTGCCCCTACCGCAGCCGCCTCAAGGCCTCCCTGCTGCAGCACAACCGCATCCACACAGGTCAGCCCCACACCTGCTCCTGGGCCACACCTCCAGGCTGTAAACAGGCCACCCTCTGGTGTTCGGAAGACCACAGTGAACCCAATGATCCAAATTAAATAACAGGGATGATGGAGAGGTACAGATGGATGATGGGGAAGGGACTGAATGATGGAGGGATGATGTAGAAATGACTGAATGATGGAGGGATGATGGAGAAGTGACTGAATGATGGAGGGATGATGGAGAAGTGACTGAATGATGGAGGGAGGATGGAGAAGTGACTGAATGATGGAGGGAGCATGGAGAAGTGACTGAATGATGGAGGGAGCATGATGACAGAATTATGGCGGGATGTTTCTGAAGTGACCCCATGATGAAGGGTACAAGGAGAGGTGACAGAATGATGGAGGGATGAGGGAGACTATCAGGGCGGAGGTCTGATCTATGTTCCCTCCTGACAGGGGAGAAACCGTTCCAGTGTCCTGACCCGGGCTGTTCCTACGCCTCCATTGACCGCAGCTCCCTGCTGCGTCACTCCCGCACACACACACAGCAGAAACCCTACCACTGTCAGCACTGCTCCTATAGCTGGTACACACACACACACACACACACACACACACACACACACACACACACACACACACACACACACACCAGAGACCCTTCACTGTCAGCACTGTCAAATAGCTGGTGTCTCTCACACACACACACACGCACACACACACACGCACACACGCACACACGCACACACACACACACACACACACACACACACACACACACACACACACACACACACACACACACACACACACACACACACACACACACACACACACACACACACACACACACACATCCGAAGTTATCCTTTGATGATCTCAAGTTATGGTATAACTCCACTGCAGTACTCCATGGTCTCCACTAGAGGGTGTTAACATGCTGGCCTTACTACTGGCTTCTCACGTTTCATTTCAGCATACAGAAGAAGTGTCTGGACCTCCACGCCCGCCGCCACCACACGGGCGAGTCGTTCCCATGCCAACAGTGTCCGTACTCCAGTCCGGATCGCCAGCTCCTTCTGCGACACGTGCAACGGCACCACTTACCCCTCGCAGCGTTACCATGACAACCCTCACAACGACTTTAAACCACAACCCATAGTGATTGCAGTTTTTATACACGTCACAGGTCGCTAGGACGTGACCAGTACAACCACAACTAGATTTTTGTATATTTTCTTTAATAAAATAATGGATTTAAGAAATGTACTTACTTATCTTACTTTCTTTAAAACAGTTGATTCATTCTTTCACTGTGCATAAACAGCTTCGATTCAGTGGGCACTGGGAGCTGCCCAGTACCACAACTACTGGGTACTGGGAGGTGGCATATACACAATTGAAGATAAGACTGTATTAAATTCATGATAAACCAATAATTGCGTTAGGTTAAGCTAATTAGTCTTGGAGTTTTTCCTTGTCACTCACAAAGATAGCGTGAGATGATAAATTAACACATAGGCCTAGCTTTTCGATTAATTGAGGCTTGAATGATGAAGTGTGGTACGTCTTTAGCCGTTCCTGTTAATGAGCTAACCAGGTACAATGACTTGGAGTGATCGTGATGCCAACCCCCACCCAAACCGGCCAATTGGCGGATTAAATCCGCTCAGACCGCCCGGTGGATTGCTGGAGAAGTCCGTGCTTCTACGTTTACTGTTGTAGATCGATAGGCCTACGCGTTGTCCAACATGAAGACCACCGTTATATTGACAGGTATGACGATGTCTTAGTATATTATTATTGTCTTGGTTTGTCTTCGTCTATGATTGCTTGACCGGTTAGAAAGGGTTTTAATTGTGCTTTCTTGTACCAGTGCTGCTCGGCATGACCGCTGTGTCCGCCTATGTGGAGGAACTAGATGATACGTATGTTTTTAAATAATAGGCCTACTACGTCTGTGCGCACCTTGAGGCAGTTATTCACTACATGCCCGCCACTTTGCTGCTGCAAAGTGCAACTTGTTTTCTGTGGCAGAATATATTTTTTTTGTGATTTTCAGGTTTATGGAAACCAAAGAAGAGACAGAAATATGGCTGATAGAGGTAGGCTATTGCATTATAATATTACAAATATTATTCTTTGTAGTTTTATTTGTATTTATCTCTATCTATCTCTTCTTAATTCTGCCTAGCTATAATGTTCTGTACTTGCTGCTGTGACTCCTGCATTTCCAGTCTGGGATGAATAAAGTAGCTATCTTATCTTATTAAGGACTCTTATTATTGAGTCAAAGTGTGTAATGGGCTGTGATGATATCAACCGACCCAGTGAGCACATGAGTCCTGTCTCCAGTTCTACTCCCCCTGGTGTGCGTTCTGCAAGCAGCTGGACCCGGTGTGGCACGCCATCGGCTCGGAGCTCCGGAGTCTGGGCTCGCCCGTCCGCGTCGGCAAGTCGGACGCCACGGCTCATACTGGTGAGGACCTGATTGGAGCAACCCTCCCCTGTGTCTGGCGCTGGTAAACTGGGTCCTGGGATGACTGGATGGTTCAGGGGAGCGCATGCCAATAAAGGCCGAAGTTGCTGATATCCAGAAATGACTTATAGCAAACTCCGATCCATGTCGTTATGGAGGAGTTTGGGGTTAGGCTCATCTTGCTTAAGGAGGCCTACAGGTGCCTACCTACGGACACCAGAGAATCGAACCCTGTACCTTTTAGCTTGGATCGATACCCCTTAGAACTTATGTTATCTGGCTCACTCCACACTGTTCACTCGGAGCTGCCCAGTACAACCACACAGTATTTTACTGGTGGGCACTTGGAGCTGGCCAATACAACCACAGTCTTCTGGTAACGGTTGTATCAGTTTGGCTAAGTCCTCTGTTTAAATAATAGGATTAGTGAAGGTTTAGTGGCAGTGGGAAACACAGACAAGGGTGTGCTAGCGTGCACACACTATGGTATAGATGATTTTTTCCATCTTTGGCCTAAACTTTCATCCAAAGCATCCATGTCACTTAGGAGGAGATGGATGGGTAAGCCATCTTGCTCATGAATGCCTAACCTAGGTAGGCTGTGGGCATTGGGGATTGAACCCAGTGCCTTTTGGGTAAGATTTGAACCCCATGGCCACAACACTATTCTGTCTGTGATTCGTGTACTTCCACATTTGTGTGTGTGTGTGTGTGTGTGTGTGTGTGTGTGTGTGTGTGTGTGTGTGTGTGTGTGTGTGTGTGTGTGTGTGTGTGTGTGTGTGTGTGTGTGTGTGTGTGTGTGTGTGTGTGTGTGTGTGTGTGTGACAGTAGTAATGTTCCAATGATCCAAGAGTTTTATGGGAGTATAAAACTCTTGTTCCCTCCTACGATGGATTTCAGTAACTATCTAACAATCTCAGAGCTCACTTGGCTGGACCCAAGTGAGCTCTGTCCAATATGTCATTTAGAGATCTCATTTAACCTTTCTAGGTATCATTCTTCCCATATGTTCAGGGTAAGAGCCCTGGGACTCCTTCATAGTCTAACTATTTTGTGCACAATTCAGTATTGAGTTTTATCCCTACGTTAAAGTCTATTTCTTATTTCTTATTTATGACTTGTTTTTGGACTACTTTAGCGATACTGGTTAAGCACAGAATAAAACAGAAGTGTCTTCAGTCCAAGTGGAAACTGAATATGCATTTAAATTACGTATCAAATTAAAAAGAGATTACCCAGAAGATTTTGAGAGTCTTACATGAAAGAGAAAAAAAATCAATTCAAACCATGAATTGATTTTTGCCCCCATCATCATGGGGGCAGTCTGTGGGCAGCCTGGATCCATTGTTCTTCCTCCTCCCTTCATTTAATCTCTGGTCCTTCAGCCTCCCAGTCCACCCCCAGGTTCAGGTCCTCCTCATAGCTCCAAACTCTTCTCCTACTCGTAGTCCTTTGTTCTACTGTAGCCCCATCTTTTATAGGGAAAACCTAGTAGGCGTATTTTCCGTTTATCTAGAAAGATTTTATAGCCTGATTGATATAAAATCTATATGTTTTCTAGTTAGACTAGTTAAATAGTGGATACTCTACGTGAACCCTACATGCTGCTAGTTGCTCGAAGTTGAAAACCGGCAGCAGCAGTAGGTGCTGCACCCTACAATGATGTCATCCTTTTTTACCGCTTCATTCTGAAAACATTAATTTAAACACTACAAAAGGGACAATGTTTTTTTGGAAAATCTATATGCTCATACAAAAAGTAAATACATTCTTTCTTTGTTATGAGGTTCCGCAGTACAGAAAAATAATGAAGTTATATTTTGACATACAGAGTAACAGCATAAGGGATACTGATAATGACATGAGTATATCGTACAAAACAAGTTTGTAGGCACTTTCTTAAACCCCTCTTTTTACTTTTACTAGTTTGAGGGGGTGCTCATTGAATCTTGACCCCCTCCATTCCTGAACTCTGTTTCAATCCTGTTATATATATTATTTTTTTATTTCCCTCGTGTGTAGATTTTTCCTCAATCAGTAGTTCTAACTCTAGACCCACCCTGTTTTACAAGTGTAAGGCCTAGATGTGATGCTTTACAGCTCTTCCACCTACATCTTTAGCTCCAGTACTCAAAGCTGGGCTGCTAGTACCCACATTTGGAGCTGACCCTCCTAACCCTAACTCTAAACAGGAGTAGTGTGTTCACTCAGATCTATGCAAGGGCGTACAACAGTACATACGTAGACCTAGCCAATAACGTGTTATAGATTACATTGGTTCTAGATTCTAGAATAATCTGGCTGTGCAACACCTGTTCTAAAAAGACTGTCCCAGTGCCAGATCTTCTGATGGTCTTGTGCCCACCTGACTTGTATTTCTGCATTTGTATTGTGTATATTTCTGTATTTCTCCGCCTGTCCTGCGATTGCCCAGTTAGGAAGATCCTAGCGTATCTAATTCTTCTAAGTCTTAATCCTCAACCCTAATCTGCTTGTACAACAGAGTTAGCTTCTCACTGAATCACAGTAATGTAAGGCCCACAGCCTACATTACTGCCTTTAAGGCCTTCAATATGATGAATAAGACTATGCTAATAGATCCAGGATGGAAAGTCTTAATGTTCATATCTAGACATCTATATCTATATCTATAAATATGGTTTATGACGTGCCTACCTGTTCACTATCTCTTGCCTTATAGTAAGGGGATTCCCTGCATTTGTTTCCCTGTTTATTTGAGGGTTTAGGGTAAGGGCCCCCTATAAAATAATAAAATATTAACTGTGAAAACACGTATGTTTAACTTGATCTGTGAGCAAAGGTGAAACAGATCAACAGGACTCTGTCAGCTGTGTTTTCGTGAATTTAATGTGAATGTTATCCTTCCAGTAGTGTGTAGAACGTTCAAACTGATCAGTATAATGTGTGTGTTTCAACTCTCCAGGCCTTGCCAAAGAATTCAAAGTCAGAGGCTATCCTGCTATCATGATGTAAGTTCTAATTATTCATGATAAAGTCATGATAGACTTTCTGGCTACTTTGTCTGAACTCCAACCTCAGGGTTGTAGATTATAATTCTCATTATAGCACATAACGCAATACACAACATGGTGTTGACATATTAGTCACGTGGTGTGTACAAAGCATTTGCATAATGTTAACATATTGTTCACCTTATAACGTTTACGTTCAGTGCCATTCTATGCTTGTCTCCACATTACGGTATCATGCCCTGCATCTGTTGGCATATTAGAGTGCGATCTAATATAATTATAAGTGTGTTTAAAGATTATACTATCTAATAAATGTGGCCTCCTTGTGTTGTGTTGCCAGGCTGAAGAACGACAGGAAGTATAACTATGAAGGTCCCAGGACCAAGGACGGCATCATGGACTTTGCTAACCGGGTCGCCGGGTAAATGTGTTGACGTGTTTGTGTACAAAGAAAAGAGAATATAGTTCTATGTAGTGGAGGGTAATGAGAAGCTGGTCAATAAACTGTTATGGTACTGTGTCAGTATATACTGTAGTATATATATATGTTAGTACTGTAATACTATCTTGGCACTGTGTTACAATGGTTGTACTGTGGAATTATGTTAGTATGTTCTGAGGTACTACGGTAGTACTGAAGTGCGATGTTAGCATGTACTGTGGTACTATGTGGTACTGTGGTACAGTTGTGTTTGATGTACTAATTTTGGTGATGTACTGGTCTGTTACATTGTATTTAGTGAGTAATGGTCCTGTGTACTGGTGTGTGTTTCCAGGCCCGATGTCCGAGGCCTACCCAGTCAACAGATGTTTCAACATGTTATGAGCAGACAGCCTGTCATGTTCGTTTACATCGGCGCTTCATCCCCTCTGAAGGTACACACACACACACACACACACACACACACACACACACACACACACACACACACACACACACACACACACACACACACACACACACACACACACACACACACACACACAATGGGAAATGGCTGCCCATTTTGGATTTGCATACAATATATGGGGATGGTAATGGGTGTGGTCTCTGTGATATTGTTGGCGTGGTCATGGGAGGGGCATCAGGCTGGGTCATGCCTATGGTTGGGCAACATGGATGCTTCTGTCGCCAGGGAAATTACACGGCTGCAGCCAAGGAGCTGATCGTCCACACCTACTTCTTCTCCGCTGGCCGGGACATTCTGCCCAAGGTCAGCCTCCGCCCACATCCCCTTCTTCGTGGAACCACCTCCACGCTTATTTTTCTGATGCAAGGATTTGGAAAAGCTCAGACCATGAGAGACGCGTTCTAACTCTGTAACTGCTGTGTTCCTCCCAGGACGTCAACATCCCTAAGCTGCCTGCCGTCGCAGTCTTCAAAGAAGACACGGTCCTGACCTATAACGGTGAGTGTGTCACGTGTGTGTAGCATGTTCGACCAATAGACTTCAAATTTGAAACTCGTCAACGGAGAGGGTTGTTGATTTCGATCTCGGGCTGCTGCTATGTCCTCGAGCATGTTTAAAGGCCTTTTACATTCTGATGATGCAGAGCCCTTTGATGGCAGCTCAGCACAATGTTAATGCAGTTTATTTGAAGGACCAGAGATTCTCTTTCCACCCCCAGAAGATTCTTTCAAGGGGTTCCTTGAGGCTTCCAGTAGTGGAGTTAACCCCATTTACCCTTTTTATGCTTTCTGGTTGGTTCTTTTCTCCAGAGGAGACGGACGGGGATCTGAAGATGTGGATCAACAGGGAGAGGTTCAGAAGCTACTCCAAGATCGACAGCTACACCCTGTACTCCATGGGAGACACAGGTAGCTGGCTCCATCTTGACCCCCAACAACAGCAGTGGGGTCCAGGGGAGAATTCTGTAGGGTGTATTATCTGATAAATCAATTAATTAAAGATGAGTTGTTAATTAGGTGGGATAACCCATCTGTTATACTCAAAATGTACATAAGTAAAGATATAAACTCATTATGGGACTAAAGAGGTAAAGAATTCCAGTAGTCATTTTGCTTGGGTTCCCAGTCCACAGACTTCACCAAAGAGTCTATGGTCTGCATGTAATGATCTGAGTTGTGGTTTGGTGATGTTTTGGTGAAGTTTGGGGGCTGCTGTGTTTGTTCTTCAGGTAAAATGGTGGCCTTGGCTCTGGTGGACGATAGAGCCTCGTGGGAGAAGAGCAGAAGGTGGGATTTCTCATGTGTGGATGGGATGATATTGTGTTATATGGAGCTTCTCTGGGTGTTACTGGTTGCATTACCTTAAAGAAACGGTGGAAGTGTTTATGTTGCAGTGAATTAATTTATCAACTTATTGTGGTTAAATGATGGAGAGATGTACATGACCCAAACTGGGAAAGTATAAAGTGTGGTATATTCTTTACTTAAAAGATAAATTATTTTCAATCCATTTTGTCTTTCAGATATAAAAGTCTGGTGGAGCAAGTGGCACTGAACCATAAGGAGTTATACAGCAAGTAGGTCTACTGGTTTTTGATTCTCTGCGGAGACTGGTGGTACTGGTTCACTGGACTCCAAACATATAGAGATCATTGTCTTACAATGAAGGTCTTCACACACACCTGCTGATGGTCGATGACCCACAGCTATGTTCCAAACAGCCGGCTACACTTGGCGTTTCAATGCGACAGGAAGGTTGTGACTGATATTGTTTAGTTTGGCTCTGACCAATGTTTTCCTGTTAAACATGTGAATGTTTGCCATTGGCTGTCTCGGTGACTGTCTCGCCCTCTTTGTGCTGCAGGGACTTTTATTTTGGTTACATGGAGGGAGGTGACTACGTTAAAGGACTGGTGATGGGGTGAGTAATACTCTGCTAGAGGTCCTATGTTAGTACTGTGGTGCTATGTTGGTAGTGTTTATATGGTACTATGTTAGTACTGTGATGCTCTGGTAGTACTGTGGTACAAAGTTCTGTTAGAGGTTCCATTAAAGCTGTGATTATTATGGGATGGTAGATGACAGGATGTCATGTGACTGTGTGGTTGGGTGTTCAGTGAGGTGCTGATGCCCTCCATCATCGTGCTGAATCTGTCCAATGACGGGTACTTCCTGCCACCCATCGTCATGGAGACGGAGCAACACCTCATGGACTTCCTGAACGGAGTCCTGGACAAAAGCTTTGAGGTGAGAGAAGATAAAAGTTCACTCCTCCAGATGAAATTTAATTGTATATACTTATGTTACTAGGTTTGAATTCATGTTTAATATTCATATCAGTATCAATATCTTTAATATGTCTATAATAAGTTTACATATCAAAATGGTTACATACACACACTTAAATACACACACTCAAATAAACACTTAAGCACACAAATTGTTTAGAATTTCTAGAAACATTATGATGACGGTGGGTGTATGTCTGTGTGTTGACTGTTTGTGTCTTTGTGTGTGTGTGTGTGTGTGTGTGTGTGTGTGTGTGTGTGTGTGTGTGTGTGTGTGTGTGTGTGTGTGTGTGTGTGTGTGTGTGTGTGTGTGTGTGTGTGTGTGTGTGTGTGTGTGTTTGTTTGTCCTACAGTGCCAGGGAGGCAGTGGTGTGAGTCAGCGTGTCAGGAGGTTGGTGTACGAGGCCAGGAACACACTGACAGTAAGCTCTCTATTAATACTGTATTATAATGTGCATTAACACGGTTCTGTCATACTTAACCCGCACATCGTGTGGGGGCTGAGGTCGTCAACTCCCAGCAGAAAGGTTCTGTGTGGGAAGACATCCTTGAGCGAAATGCCTAAACCTTCCTGCCTCTTAGTGACATGCATCTGAATTCAGTGTGTCACTGTGGAAGTCAAACGACTGCTAAATTACTTAATGATCCAGATGGAACGTCTGGATTTTCATATCTGGATATTTATATATATATAATTATGATTAATTATGTGCTTAGCTGTTAACTTTCTGTTTCCTTATAGTAAGGGGATTCCCCTCATGTGTTTCCTTGTTTATTAGTTGGTTCAGTGTGAGGGCCCCTTGGAGCCCCTATAAAATGATAACTGTGGAAACAGGTTATTCAACTTGATCTGTGAGCAAAAGTCTGAATTTGACATCTAACCTCTCTCTCCCTCCCTGTCTTTCATTCCATCCCTGTCCCATGCTCTCCCACCCCCCATCTTTTCCTCCCATCTCTATCTCTCTCTCTCCATCTACCCTCTCTCCCTCACCTAACTCCCCCCCCCCCTCTCTGTCTTTGTCTTCTCCCTCCCTCTACCCTCTCTCCCTCACCCATCTCCCCCCACTCTCTATCTATCTTTCTCCTCTCTTTCCCTCTACCCGCTCCCTCCCCTTCAAGCCCTTGTTTGAGCGGGCTCCGATGGTGGGCTGTGTGGTGCTCAGCATCCCTGTGGTGGGGGTGGCGTTGATCTGCTACATGGGATACAAGTGGAAGGTTCCCTCCCAGGGGGAGAAGGACGGACAGGAAGCCCTTCCTGGCGCCCAGATAGAAGAGAGTCCGGGGAAGAGCGGCGCCATAGAGCAGAAAAAGAAGAGCGCTGCAGAGAAAAAGAGTGATTAGCTTGTGAGCGATTAATATATAGCAGCTAGGAAATAGCCGGTAGATGTCGGTGGGTAGAAGTTGGCGGCTAGGTGTAAGCTAAGGGTGACCCGTTAGGAGTTAGCGACAAGGCGTTGGCGGTAAGGAGTAGCTAGGAATTAGCCATCTGTCAGCGACCTTGGAGGAGAAGGGCTGGTCGCCTGGTGACTGTCCCAGACTGAAGGAAGGATACAAGGAAGGAAGGAGACAAGGAGGGAATTAAGTTCACCTTCTCCACTTTTCTTTGAAAATTGTTCTCTAAGCTCTTATCTTGATTTTAGTGAATGGAACAACATTGAATAACATTAAACATATCAATATGATATTTATTCTGTACTCACATATACGATAATAATATAATCTAAGACAGAACAATGTGCAGCACATAGAAATGGTTACATAACATTTAAATAATGACATTTGATGGTGAGTGCAGTCATCCATCCTGAGTAATCGTGTGTTTCTTATTGCCAAGGACTTTTTCAACCAAGAAATTTGACATTTTACTGTGTATCATTAAAATGTTTTCTTTTTGAAACTATGAGGCAGTGGTCTTTAAGTCATTGAAGTCCAATGATTGTTTGTTGTGATGTTTATGATGGTGTAGTGGCTATCAGGTGGTTCCCAGCTGAAATACTGGGATCGTTCTCCAATGTCTGTACAACCATAAAGCATACTAAAGCAAGATGCCTCACCCATACGAGCTGTATCTTTCACGCATACACCACATAATATACAAATACACTAGTTATTAGTGTTTTCCGTTACTTGTTATTACTTGTAAGTCGCTTGGA
This sequence comes from Gadus chalcogrammus, assembly GCF_026213295.1. NCBI lineage: Eukaryota > Metazoa > Chordata > Actinopteri > Gadiformes > Gadidae > Gadus > Gadus chalcogrammus. The sequence goes on along the minus strand of NC_079419.1, from coordinate 13,699,795 downwards.
AGGTAAACACCTGCTAAATTATTACAAATAATGATTCTAAAATTACTCTTGCCATAATGTTACTTATCCTCATAGTTCCATGATAACAAACAGAATTAGTTTGATTTATTATACATTCTAATCTATCCAGTAGGAGAATCAGTATGAAATCAGGGTACGGAAATTATTTTTTATTGGACATGTAACAGCCATGACACATGTAATAGGAAGAAATAGCTGAAACTGACAAGAAAATCTTGCGCCGATTTTTTATTTAAAGGTTGGACTTGGTTGTTAAAAGCACCTGCATGGGGTTTGAACAGTCATACACATAGTTTTACAGAGCTTAAATAAAGTGATGATTATTTCTTAGATAGATATAGCCTACCCCAATTACTTTTTTCTTCATTTTTCTACCCTTTAAAATGTAATAAAGACAAACATAATGTCTTTATATAACACTGGGATTTCTTTTAAGAAGTATTACATACATTTGACTATTTCCGTCCAAAAATATTTTGTCAAAGGTAAGTGTTTGGCTGCTAGTAGTTCAGTCAACTAGCTTCAGCCATTGATAGGCCAATTGGTCGTTTTTTTTGTTTGTCTGCCCCAACCGGAAGTTTACCAACTTAACGATAAAGTTGCAGTGAAGCTGTATCGAGCTCCGCGCTGCTAACAGGCTAGCGGTCCCCATCACCCCACAGCACGTAGAGGAAATTTCATCTGAATTTCATCATTTTAAAGCCACTCCAACGACAACAGGACACCGAGGGATTAGGTAGGTCGGTGCCCCACAGTGGGTGACTGAAAAGTGAAGGATCCTCCGCGATGGCTACGGAAGAGCTATATGAGGTAATGCTATCTGAAGTCTACATTTACACTCTTGGACGTGCGCTTGATGCCCCGCCGGTCCCGATGCAAAATGATTGATCAGGTCTTGGAAGGAGTAATTTATCTGAATAATTTCGTCTAGAGAAGCTATTGCTTGGGTTACAATAGCTAATGTTGCTAATTTCTTATGCAGGAATATAGTATAGTTTGGACGCCTCGTGGTGTCAATCTAGACCCGCTGACTTTGTAGACTTCAGGGCTGTCTTTTGATTATAGTTTATAAAGTGAGTATGATTTGGGGGTTTGCGCGTGTATATATTAATTGGAAAGTGGATCAGAAAATCGGTCCCCATCAACTCATTTGCATCACGCGATTTCACACTTGATTAGTCTTATATTCCCTGTCACCAGTCCTGATTCGATCATTTCGATCGATTAAGTGTTTCCAAAGGGTAACTGTCTGATGTTGTTAGTCAACCCTCTTTATTCTCGTATGAACTGGTCTAGAATATTACCAGGTTGTCTGGGTGATCAATATTTATCGATCATTCATGGTAACTTTAGTGGCAAGTGTCCTTGGCTGAATCTTTTGAACCAACCGAATGAGAAACACTAGGCCTACAGGCACTTTTGTCAGGTGCATTAGAGCTCGGGCGTGGATGGATACAACAGCGATATTGTATGAATATGCGACCAGATGTTCGCTGTCATTTGCTCAGGTGGAGCATATCGTGGACAAGAGGAGGAACAAGAAGGGGAAGACGGAGTACCTGGTGCGATGGCGAGGCTATGGTACAGAGGAGGACACCTGGGAGCCAGAGACTCACCTGTCCGCCTGCCTAGTCTACATCCAGGAGTTCAACCGTCAGCAACTAGCCAATCACAAAGACAGCCCTCTGCTCAGATCCACCCGGACTACACCCCACCCGGCCACCGGCCAAGCCCCTCTCCCGGGCCATTCCCCTCTCATGAGCCACACCCCTCTTACAGGCCACTCCCCTGCTAGCAACGGCGCTACCGCCACTAGCAAGGGCTCGGCCACCAACGCCCGCAAACACTTCCCCAGCCAGCCCCAGCTTCCTAGCGGGGCCTCGGCCCACTGCAGCAGCTTGTTAGCATCGGACACTGTTAACGTGAAGCCTAGCAGCCCCCTGCTGCTGGCTGCCTCTAGACACAGCCGCCAGGGGCTGGACTGCAGGGAGCCGGGGCCCCTGACGTCGCCCTCCCAGTCCCCGGTCCTGAACCCCGGCGGCCGACGCCCAGGGGTGGACCTGTCCAAGACGGGTATCAAGATCCTGGTGCCCCGGAGCCCCATGAACAGCCGCGTGGACGCCGAGGAGTCCCTCAGCGAGGGGGCCCACAGCCTGGAGGCCGGCTCCCAGGAGGCCCACCTGGTGCCGCCCGAGGTGGCCCTTTTAGTGAAGCCGGTGGGCGTCCTGCCGCTGAGGCCCGGGGAGGAGAGGGCCCGCATGGGCAGCCGGCCGCGGGGCCATCCCCAGAGCCTCCTGCCGTCCTCCCAGGTCCCCATCACTCCTGCCGCCATGCGCTCCCACAACGGAACAGGTCAGACGCTCACGTCAGGTCTCCATTCTGCTCATTTATAAGATAAAGATATTTCAAGGTATTTGTCTAAAAAATATATACTGTAGTTTAAAAAAAAAGGCTCTGTATCTGCCGACAGACTGGGGAATCATCCCACAAGCCAACTAACTAGTGATCACTGCGACTTTGATATGAGGGTCGAAACGTGATTAGGGTTAAGGTGTGGGTGTGTGGAAGCAGCCCCAGCAAGTTTGGTGAAATCAGGGTTGGAAAATCTACTGATTTGGATGTATTTTCCCTCGGGAGGAACCGAGAGCTGCCGCTGCCTCCTTCCGCCAGCCGGGAGCGACCGCTGGTCCTGTCGGATCCTTTATGCAGCCTCGTCTTTCTGGTCCCTGTCCCCAGGTGCCTCAGCCCTCATGGAGGCGTCGTCGGCCGGCGGATTGGCTGGGTCACAGAGCGCCACGGTGGGCGCGGCCAGCGCGTCCACGGGGAAGCGGCGGGTGGAGGAGCGCCACGCCTTCGACAAGCGTCTCCGCTACAGCGTGCGGCAGACGGAGAGCGCCTACCGCTACCGCGACATCGTGGTCCGCAAGCAGGACGGCTTCACCCACATCCTGCTGTCCACCAAGACCGAGAACAACACCCTCAACCCCGACGTACGTGTGTTGTGCTCTGCTCTGTCGCTTGTTCCCATGGCTACCGCTCTGGGACAGTGTGTTTAGAGTGTTTAGGACTCTTTACTGTAGCTAGCACTGTACTGACGATCAAACACTACCGCAGCAACCACCGAAGAACAATGAATTAAGGATTGATTTGTTCTCGCTTTATTCCTTTCAAACAGGTGATGAAGGAGATCCAGAGCGCCATGGCAACGGCAGCATCGGACGACAGCAAGCTGGTGTTGCTAGGCGCGGTCGGCAACACCTTCTGCTACGGCCTGGACTTCCTGTACTTCATCAGGCGACTCACCGATGACAGGAAGAAGGAGAGCGTAAAGATGGCCGAAACCATCAGGTACGAGACAGATGGAGTGGATAAGGGGTGCGGTTTATCGGCTACCATGGTGAGGGGACGGGGAACAGCCATGTACCATTGAGAGTGCTTTTCGTGTCTATGACCGAAGTGGTTCTCATTTAAAGGGCCCCTGTCTTGCCACCAGGTCTTAATGTGATTAGCCATCCAAAAATCTGCCCTGCCATTTAACATACTAACTGGGCATGTCCTAGCCTGGTCCTACCAGACTCTTGTACTTCATTTCATTTGTACAGAGAGTCTGGATCTACTCAATTGACAAACGTTAACTCACTTGAAGGCGGGTGTCTGTTGAAGTTAAAAACTATTGGATCTGCCCAGTGCCACTCTGGATCTGCCATAACCAATCGCTAACGTTTGGCCGGGAATCACGTTGCGCGCCGGCTGTAAACAAACCAAACACCGTGCGTGAAGATGTCCGTCAACGAGAGCTGACTTTAACGTCATTGTTCTCAGCCACTCCCTCTGTTCGCTGATCGGACAAAGACAATTTTGACGGAGAAAACGCACTCGCAGACCAAGTACTGAAGGGAAATTCAAATTGAGCAGAAGTACTTAGGCGGGCGGAGCCAGGCTAGGCATGTCCACCCAGATGTATTAAATCAGTCAACCAGCCTACCCTGGGGACTGGATTAAGAGACAGTAGCTTGTAATGGCTAATCACACCAACATTTGGTATAATAGGGGCCCTCTAAAATATGCATGCTGTTTTGAATCTATTATCCTTTGCGTTCCACTCTACCGGTTTACGGTTGGCCCGTTCAGCCTGTTCATAAGTGTGGCCTGTGTTGACTGCCACCAGTTCGCTGGTAGGTTAGCTTGCGTCCTTGTATAAACAATTGTCTGAGCCCACTTCCTGTGAGCACTGAGCAGGCTGGGTGTGTGCCGCTATAGCTAACCGTTTCCCTCCCGTCCCTCCCCGTGGGCAGAGCGTTTGTGGACACCTTCATACAGTTCAAGAAGCCCATCGTGGTGGCGGTGAACGGCCCCGCCGTGGGCCTGGGCGCCGCGCTCCTGCCGCTGTGCGACGTGGTGTGGGCCAACGAGAAGGCCTGGTTCCAGACGCCCTACACCGTCTACGGCCAGACGCCAGACACCTGCTCCTCCTTCACCTTCCCGCGCATCATGGGCGTGGCCTCGGTACGACCTCCACCTGTGGCGGGGTCACGTGACCCAACGGACCAGGTTCTACCTTGTGGTCGGCTGGTGTTGAGCAATGCTCGCATTTAACGTTAAGCCTTCCCCCGCGTGTGTTTTGAGTATTTTTCCTGTTTAAATGTTTTTTCAAAGCGGCTTGCGGTAAACTATAACAAAGATTGTCATTCAGAGCCTGTTTCAGAGGACATAATACGGGAAAATGTTGTTTCCCGTTGTCTTTACGGCTGTATCTCAATACATCTTTTTCTGGAGGTTCCTTTATCGTCCGAGGCTAACGTGAATACTATGTTCTGTGCTCTTCCAAGTCTAATTCAGTCAGTGGTGCAAAGACTGCACATATTTTTCACGGAAATGGCCGTGATGTTGCAGAGTGAAGATTGCCTGTGTGAAGCCATACAGTCGGCACTAGTCAAGCCTGACGGTTCCCCCTCCATCTTGCACTGTCGCAGGCCAAAGCTTTGGTTGCGTCTCTCCCATGCTCATGCTACACGTTGTGCTCCTGTCCCCCCTCCAGGCCAACGAGATGCTGCTCAGCGGGAGGAAGCTGACCGCCCAGGAGGCGTGTGCCAAGGGGCTGGTGTCCCAGGTGCTCTGGCCCGGCACCTTCAGCCAGGAGGTCATGCTACGCATCAAAGAGCTCGTCTCCGTCAACTCCCTCGTAAGTGAAGACACGCTGATAATTTTTTTTTTTATTGACTTGTCTGTTTTTATTCGACTCAATGGTCAAAATGGTTCACTTACAAAAAAAAGATATATACATTTTTACAAATCATACAGTAAGTTTTAAATAAACCATCAACATAAATGTTTGAATTAAAGGGCCCTCTAGTATACCACCACTTGTGACGTCACAGGTGTTAATGTCCGCCCAGCTGTATGATGGCTAGAGCAGCCTTCCCAGTGGACTGTACCAACTGGAAGTCCACAATGTATCCACCGTACATCTGGGCGGACACATTTGATGTCCCTAATCAACATCACACTTGGTGGTAAACCGTGGCCCGTTCTAAAGGTCATGTCCGCGTTCATCATCAGCTATACCCTTCATCTGACCCCCAGGTGCTGCGGGAGTCCAAGGCGCTGATGCGCAGCACCAACCGAAGTGCACTGGAGCAAGCCAACGAGCGGGAGTGCGAAGCTCTGAAGAGGGTGTGGGGGTCGTCACAGGGCACAGACTCCATCCTCAAGTACCTGCAGAAGAAACTAGACCAGCTTTAGTGGTCATGGCGACTGCCACTCCTCCTCCTCCCGCCATGTGAAAAGCCTCCAGTAGGGGGCCAACTGTTTCACACAACACGGCTAACAATGACTCTGCTGTTCGGAGAGACCGTTGACGATCCGCAGCCATATAGCACACCATTTAAAAGTGACGCTTTTCACGTTTCAAACAACCCCCTCTGAAGCTGGCTATAGACAAAGGGGTGGGAGAGAGACAAGCCAACGTTCTGATTGGCCAATAGGTTGTGAGGGAGAACCTGGTTACTGACGCACTCTAAAAGACAAAACAGCACGGCCTTATGGGAAATACAAGACGACAGCGAATCAAAATGCCTAGAACACAAGTTTTGTGCAGGGGGCGGGGTTTCAAATGGACCATACAGGTGTTGTTTTCACCTGTCAGAAGAACAGATTGTCTGTGTCCCAAGTGTCTTTTGGACGCACATTAGCTCCACTCTGGAATGAATGTTGGTCTACACAGCATTGTGTCATTCCAATATCTGTATTCTATAATTATTTTAGGATTATTAATAATTTCCTATCCGTATTGCAACCGTGTACAGTTATTTTTGTTAATAAATTCTGGTCCGAGTGGATCCGTTGTGATACTTGTGGTCCTTTTTGATTCAAACTTTTTTGGAAAAAGGTCTGAAAACGCACTTCTAACAAAAAGGCTCAAATAATGGCTAATAAATCTTCACTAACCCACATTTACTTCGACGATAAATAATAAAAAAAATCATACTTTCTCTAACTGCCAAACAGGCAGCCCCAGAAGAGCCGGATCTCGGGTTCAAATAAAGACCAACCTTGCAGTGTTGGGGGTGGAACCGTCAGGGCGGACAGGCGTCATGCGAGCCGGTGGCCATGCAGATCCAGTAGTCCAGGTTCTGGAAGAGGACCAGGGTGTAGAAGTTCTCCCCTCCGCTCAGGAAGCCGTGCTCGGCGGTCCCCCAGGAGACGGGGCTGTCCTGGAAGCCGTGCACCGTCAGAGCTAGCCATGGTGCTAGCTTGGGTTCTAGCACAGAGCGCCTGGGAGTGACGGAGAACATGAGGTTAGAAACCTATAACCGTGTGTTAGAACATTTAAGGAGGGCGTTGGAACCTAAACACTTATTCCTGACCACCCATGCTATGATTGCACGGTGCTTTCATGCTTTTGAGAACACAGATGTTTACAGGGGAGGGCGAACACTGGCCTCTGTCAGGGTACCAGGGAAGGGAGCCGGCTTACCGGAGGACGTCCAGCAGGTGGTAGATGTCTTCAGGGAGGAGTAGTCCGGTGACTGAGCACCGCACCGCGGAGTCCACCACCGTCTGGGGCTGGGGACACTCATAGGTGGACAGGTAGCCGCCACTCTCGTCCTCACTGGGACACAGGCAAACAAAACGGTGGACGCAATCTTTATCAATCGTTTACAACCCATAACTTGGATATATGAAACAACTACTGTGTAGTGACAATAAATTGACAAGTTTTTTACAAGGTTATGATGACATTGTGTCAGTCAAGTTGTTGTCTAGCTTTACGTTGGACTTTAATTGGAAAATGTCTTGGAAAGGTCAAGAACTGCAAACATGTCAACAATTTAACAGATCAAGACTTCACGATATTCTATCTGAAGGTGAAAGACCATGAACTTTGAATGGACATTCATTTCTCCTGGGAACCTCGTTTAAAACGATACATCCCTACTTGGGCCTGAACTTGTGCCACTCCTAGCTTAGCATACAGCACTAGCTCCCCCTGACCATCGGTTGTCGGTAACAATGATTTTGATAGAATGGGGACCTACAACGTGACTCCCGCGTCCACGGCCCCCAGCCACTCCAGGAAGCTCTGAGGGTCACATGACTGCTGCTCCCCCTGGAGGTCAGAGGTCACCAGAGTGGGGCATGGTAATGATGTCATCACGTGGGTGCTGACCCGAGGTCTGTGTTCTGAGAGCTTGTGATTGGACAGCAGGCTCTGGAGGGCGGGGCTTTCGTCACCTGTTAGGGCGACAAAACGTAATATGAGCGAGACCATCCCCAAATGTCACATTTCAAAACGCTAAAACTGCACGTGAGGTGTGTGTACCTGGGAGATGCTAGTGCCCGTGAGGTGCGTTTACCTTGGAGATGCTAGTGCACGTGAGGTGTGTATACCTGGGAGATGCTGACTCAGCAGGAGGTCACAGCTGAGAGGGTTGTGTTCCGTCAGGGCCTTCAGAACACGCTGGTGACCCTTACCACCTGGGGACATGGTCCGATCCTTCAGGTCCACACTCACAACTACACACACACACACACACACACACACACACACACACACACACACACACACACACACACACACACACACACACACACACACACACACACACACACACACACACACACACACACACACAAACACACACACACTTTACATTGGCTGTATTGTGACATCAATACTTCTAATAAAAAACACATGTACAATTTATTTAGTAAAATGCTTTTATCCAAAGAGACGTAAAGTGAAGTCAGAAACATGTTTTTGAGAAGCCGGTGGGATTAGTGCATCTTGCTCAAGGATGCATTCAGGTCAGGCTCAGGACAATAGGGATTGACCGCTACTCTCCACTGGTAGTGGCTCACCGGCTGCTATAGTTAGGCCTATACAAATATAACAGACTTGAATAGTGCCTTTCAGTTGTTAAAACTTAACCACTAGACAATCCTGCCCTCCATTACGATCACCATGACAGCAACGCCGGTCATAGACCCGACGCCTGCCTGAACTACCAGCTCTGAGCAGTCCCATCCTGACCGCTAGTCTTCTGGTTCCCCTAGCCACGAAGAGCTTCTCTGAGGAACAGAGAGTGAGAGACCCCCTCATACCGTATCTCCCGGCTGGCCTGCGCTGGTACTGCGATGGTTTCCCCTCCAGACCCAGGGTCTCGTATGTGTCTTTGTCCACCGACAGGACCAGCTTCCCTGCAGAACCAGAACGGTCCGGTCATGAATCAGTGACACACAGATGTGCTTGGGGGAACAGAACACTTTTGGTTGAATATTAACTAATTATTTCTCAGTGCTTTGTAGTTCAACATCAAACTGAACATATAAACGTTAACGTAGTATATTAACTTATGTAATGTCCTAATAACACTTACATAATTAATTGCGTATTGGAAACATGTGTAATAGATCTATTAATAAACATCAGCATAACAATAGCAATGTTAACTAAACTTATATGTTGTTAATAATGTTACCATGTTATAAAGATATTATAATGCTGTGCTATTAAGACTGTTATGTGATTATAATGCTACTACTCAGGTAGGTACTCTGCTGGTGTAATACTCATAATGTTATTGATCAGGCATCCATACCATTTGGTAGAAGAGCAAAACAGTTGTCCTCATCTATTCTGGTCTGGTAAGATAGACCATACGTTGAACCTGTAAAGATGGTCAACGGTAAATCATCTTCCAATGCATACAGTAATAATGCTCATGTACATACTGACACGTACTCTGTAGCAACACAGCAAATTAGCACAGACCGACTGTGTGTTTGACTTTATGCCTCACGTGAGGTGGTTTACGTTTGGCCAACCTTTGTAAACAGCCTTCTCGAGGAATTCTTTGTCCAGCAGCTGGGATAGAGGCAGGTTTCGGACCAGGAGGAATGACCTCATGCTGTTCAAAGCAGAGTCGAGCTCAGCAGGGAGCCGGTCACACCCCGGGACTAAAAGAGATACCTGGACCGGAGACAAGGAAGGGAGACATCACGATTCTGAAGAACAAGACAAATGTATTGGAGTGAGGTTGTTCACATGGCGCAGTGCGACAGGAGGCATTTTACACGTGTTTGTTATTTTGATCAATCTATTTCGTGGACGGTAGACTTCGATGGTCTGCTATTCAATTATCAAACACTAATTGTAAAATCCTATTCAGCATCAGCAGCCAAATTGGATTTTTTTTTAACTACCATTCAGGGGGTCGTCTAAAACGGACCCATTTGGCTGCTGATGAGGGAATTTCGCACGCGAGTTCAAACATTTAATTTCCTTATGCATCAGTCAACATAAGTAGGACTCATTCATATGATTTAATCGGGGCATACACACATCAGTTCATGTCTCACCTTGTGGTTAAAGAAGTGTTGTTCTACGTGTGTGCCGAGTCTCGCCTTTTCATGATCCAAGTGTGATCTTTCACATGCTAACACGGTCCTCGGTGTCTTTTCTAACTGTTTAAACATTTTGAAGAGTATCTTTAAACATGTGTGCCCAGCGTGTTGAAGTTGCACATGAAGTTCGCGCATCAAGTCATCAAGGAACATTATACTTCCGGTTCATCACTTTTCAAAACAAGGGTCTCCAATGCTAAATTGACGGACTTAAAAAAAATGACCCGATTTATTTACACTTGACAGCAAAAATTAGAATAAATCCAAATACTTCGATCGTCTGATTATTGTAACAGTTTTATTCACAATTACTCACATTTCACGAACTGACAGATTCCGCTTCACATCAGTTACATTTTGCATTTAACCTTCTGGTCCAAAAATACAACTGTTGATATACACCAATAAGTTGGATCAGTGCCACTCCAAACCTGTACCACTCAGATATTCAGCTTTAACAATTTAATAAGACTGTATGGCTGTGAGTCAGAGGCTAATTGAACTAAGTTTCTTTTGAGTGCATACCGTTATAAAACTGGAATTAAAGCTCATTTGTGCAAAAGAGACTTATTTGGACTATTGGACGGTTGCAAAAACTCCTATATCATGGGTCGAATAGCATAATAGACTCGTATTGCATCGTAGACTCCAGATTGTCAGTGAGGCCGGTGATGTCCAGACTTCAACGAGCTCCAAGTCCCTCCACTATGGTCCTCTGGCTGCTGTACATCTGACCGACAGACACCTGCAGTGCAAACACATATAAACGCAAACTCATGAACTCATCCCTGTTCAGCTATGACATGCTTAGGTTTATATTTCAAACGGTTATAGATTGATGGATTGCGGTTAAATGTCCTTGAGAGTGAGATTGTCTCTAAAGCTTTCACTAATTGGTACTCTCAATGTGACTCAACTGAATGACTCAATTTATTACTTTCTAGCTTTACTTGTACAGCTATTAACGATTAAAATATTATCTTGGAACCCACCTGTCTCTTGATCAGAGCCAGGCTCTCTCTAGCCCTGGTCAGAAGCTGGTCCATACTTTTAGGGTTGTCCACATGCTTATTCTCCCTGAAACCATCCTTTATCCGGCGGAGAGCGTAGTTTCTGTGGGAACAGAGACGTGAAGACACGATTTTATATTATGGATAGATCGCCGATTGACCATGAAAGCCCCTTTACGACCTGCGTATTGCACATTTATTTCGTCACTGTTCTGATACTCGAGGTAAGAAGACAGCTGTAGGAAACCCATTTAACATCACGCTCATTTTGGCAGCACACATACATTAAAATAAAGTAAATACCTGAAGTTGTAAGAAGGGAACTTGCTGCTCTCTTTGATCAACATTCGGTACAACGCAATAACCTGAGTTCGGCTGGAGGACGCCATGCTGACCGCTTCGTCTTCGTTTCTTATTTCTGGTCAGATTCTTGGTGATGTAACATGCCCTATAGCGGCCACCGTAGAAAAACATTGAACCCGGAAGTACATCCCTAACCCTAGCACACGAGGTTGTGTGGGGTTATTGTGAATACCATCACAACTGATAAAGTATTAATTGAATCTAATAAAGGTTGTGATTTTAGAGATAATGACTTCTCTTCGTGCCAATGTTGTAGAGGGACAATTCGACGATGCAGAAGATTCAGACACGTGAGTGTTGGTCCATTATTTGCTGTCGGTATGCCTTATTACGTGCAGATGATGCTACTGTTTACAATCCACATAGAATGTGCCATTATATACAGATATATATATTATAGGCCTACTACAACATCCTAGACTCAACTCACTTCAGTTGAGCTTCACTAACATGTATGTCAGCCCTACTTCGACTTTCCCCATGTCACGTTAATATGAAAGTAGGAACACAAATAATTTGTTCAATGAACAAAAATGATGTGTGTGATGATTATACTGTACGACAATATCTATATGTCAAGAATAGTCAGGGGTTGTCATGGCTACCCGGCAACAACATGGAGTTAAATGTTGTGTTGCTTTGGGTAGCCCTGCGTGACTGACTGTACGGTGTGTTATTTAACGTAATGTTCGATCTGTTTGACATGAAAAATGTCCTTGTGGTTCAGTCCCGCCGATGCCGTTGAGGTTACTCCACCGGCCGTACATGTGGTAGAAACCCAGGTCAACAGTCTGTCGCTTGAACCTCCACCAACCGGTCTGGTTGAAGGAGAGGAGTATGAGGACTATGAATATGATTATGATGATGAAGAAGATGATGACGACGAGTGGGATTGGAAGGGGTCAGACATTACCAAACGCTACAACAGCATGAACCGACCAGGCCTCAACTCCCAGGTAGGAGATGAAAATGCTTCACTCATGCATACCTTATATCACCTTGATCTACCGTTAAATGCTAAACTATATTTACATTTACTGTTCACAGTCAAATAAGCAGAATTCTTCGAACAAGGCGCTCAAGTCGTCCACGCCCACCGATAAAGCTTTGAGGAAATTTGAACACAAGATCAATCTGGGTACATTCTCCTCACCTTCTTTCACTTTGTTCTGCTGGTTCACAAAACCAGCAACAGTTTGATGATTGTCTTTCTTACATTCTTTATTCCGGGTAGATAAACTAAACTATGCCGACTCGGTGATCAACAAAGTGACGACAATGCAGAAACAGAGGGATTCTGACACGTACGTTTCATTCCCTATCATTACCAACATTATCCGAGGAGCCAAGATACAATTTTCTGAGCATTTAGAGTAATGTTTTCCTCCTAAATGACAAACAAAGACTGTTTACTCTTGTAGCAACCGCATCCGTCTTAATCTGTTGCTTTCTAGGTTCCGAGTGAAGGACAAGTCGGACCGGGCTACAGTTGAACAGGTAAACCACCTGATAATAATAACATTCATAGTGTCATTCACACTTTTAGTCAAGAGTCAAATAGAATTGTTGAGGCCACGATGCTTCCAGTTGGCCATGTTTCATGTTCTAGATTAACATTCTAGAGGAGGACTTTTATATTGAAACTTCTCCTTCTGCAGGTTTTGGATCCCAGAACAAGGATGATCCTCTTCAAGATGCTCAGTCGTGGAATCATCTCTGAGATCAACGGGTGTATCAGCACAGGGAAAGAGGTGAGATCACACACACACTCTATATGTCTGTCTGTCTGTCTGTCTGTGTGTCTCTCTCAACTGGGTTGTTGTGATTTAACAACCAGGCCAACGTGTACCACGCCACCACAGCCGCTGGAGAGAACAGAGCGATCAAGATCTACAAGACGTCCATCTTACTGTTCAAGGACCGCGACAAATACGTCAGCGGAGAGTTCAGGTACAGAGACGTCCTCAGCATGGTCTGTTAACCTCTTATACACATACACACACACACACACACACACACACACACACACACACACACACACACACACACACACAGGCAGCTGCACAGACCATCTTCAGTGCTGCCTCTGTGCTTTTTGCAGGTTTCGCCATGGTTACTGCAAAGGCAACCCCAGGAAGATGGTGCGCACGTGGGCCGAGAAGGAGATGAGGAACCTCCTCAGGTGAACTAGCCGAACATCTGTCTCGCAGGAAGCTGGGAAGGAGGATTCTTCCAGAGGATTCTATGTAACCTTTGGCCTCTGGGTTTTAGGCTGCAGACAGCTGGGATACCCAGTCCAGAACCTCTGATGCTCCGGAGTCATGTCCTCCTCATGACCTTCATTGGCAAGGAAGACATGTAAGAACCAAGGACAGTGTTCTGCTCGTTAATTTAATGGCCAATCAGTGTTCTGCTTGTTTGCATCAGAGGGCCAATTAACATTGTTCGATCAATCCATTTCCCCCGGGTTCAATAAAGTCATCTGATTTGGGAAGTGTTGGGAACATTGGGAAGTGCGGATTTGTTGACCGGGTCCATATCTGTGGTTCCAGGCCAGCTCCTCTGCTGAAGAACGCGGCACTGTCCGATTCCAAGGCGTGCGAACTGTACCTGCAGGTCATCGAGCACATGAGGAAGATGTACCAGGAGGCCCGCCTGGTCCACGCCGACCTCAGCGAGTTCAACATACTGTGAGTGTCTTCAGCGGTATTAGTCACACTACGTTTGTACCACTCCATGATCATCTTATTAACCTCTTATTGCATATGTTTGCAATTAAATGAATCTGCTTCAAAAGGGAAAATGGGGAAGATCCCCATCAGCGTGAACAATTCTAGTTTCCTTTGCCAGCAGACGTATGGTTAATCCAGCTAGCGTATTAGTTTCCATTATTATTATTATTCCATTATTCCATATAAGAAAGCGATTATGCGACTTCTCTGCAGCTTTAGACAGAAGGAGAGTTACTACAGATACATTCGGGGTCCGATTACCACCGACCCGTAACCTCCGGGGACACCGAACGCAGACGGGAATCCTTCCAGAAGGTTGTGTTGTGTATCTAACAGCCGTGTTGGTCGCTCAGGTACAACAACGGCGACGCAGTCATCATCGACGTGTCCCAGTCAGTGGAGCACGACCACCCCCACGCCCTGGAGTTCCTCCGCAAGGACTGCAGCAACATCAACGGTAGCGGGCACGCACTCACACTCACTCACACACCGTGCACACGTAGCTGACAGTTCTTGTATGCCATCCTACTACACACCAGGGGCTCTCACCACTGAAGGAAACCACTCTGTTTATTTGCAGGGAATCAAAGCACTGTTTTGAAATGGGGTTTACATAGCAGGTGTCAGCCCACATTCCTCACTGTCATTTCCTCAGACACGGCTCTCCTCAGACTGCCCACAGCAGAACAGAAAGCCTGCATATATTTAGTGGCCTTAAAGGTTGTATCAGTGATTCTGATTGAAACATAAAGTATCACATTCATCTGCTTTTTCCTCACAATCCGCTAGCTGCCCGTCCCATAAGCAGGCTGTCAAAAAACCGCGTCTCTAGGCAGCCTAGGCTCCGAGATCGCACATAAAAACAAATGGTACTACCAACACCTCAAAATCAAAATAAACAGTGTTCTAACCAATCACAGGCAAGGGGTGGGTGTTGTGCTGTTTCGCGCTCGTGCCTGGGTTATGCGACCCTTCGATTGTCGTATGTGTTGCGCGTTCATGGTCATGCACGTTCATGAAAATGCGCGTCCATGATCATTTTCAAAACACGGGAGGGAGGGGCTAGCTGGCTCTGTTTGTTTGGAGTCTCGCAACGGAAGTCAGGGCAACCAGAATCGCTGATACAACCTTTAAGCTACAACACTATTCAGATGGAAATGCCACTTTACATGCATGTGTGACACTAGTCAGGGTTAAAGACACCATCCCTATAAACATTAATCCATTAGTTTCTCTAAGCGATGAGGTCCCTGGAGGCTGACCGTTGATCCCCTGTCCCCCCCAGACTTCTTCCTGAAGCGCGGCGTGGCCGTGATGACCATCAGAGAGCTGTTTGAGTTCATCACCGACCCCTCCATCAACAGCGACAACATCAACGAGTACCTGGAGCGGGTAGGTGGAGTGGGTGGGGCGACCAGCAGCTCATCTGGGGTGCAGGTCCTAGCCCGGGGGTCCCAGCTCGTGGGTCTTCAGGCTGCACTTTGGAAAGAATAGAATATCATATATTTTATGAGTTTAAGTGGCAAACAATGTGTGATGTCCTTAAAAAGTTACGTTAATTGTCATTGTATATCCAACGAGTAGCAGTCTCTAGTGACAACCAAATAGAGAATGAAAAGAATAGACGTTGTTTAAGCTGACTTTTATTAAAGCAGAGGTTGTGTATTTAGGCACAGTTTTAGAAAAGTTAAGATTGTATTTAGACAGGGTTTGGTTGAATAATAAAGCTGTGTGTGTGTGTGTGTGTGTGTGTGTGTGTGTGTGTGTGTGTGTGTGTGTGTGTGTGTGTGTGTGTGTGTGTGTGTGTGTGTGTGTGTGTGTGTGTGTGTGTGTGTGTGTGTGTGTGTAGGCCATGGACATCTCCTCAGACAGAACGGTGCAGGAGCGCTCGGACCAAGACCGGGTCGACGAAGAGGTGCGTTCACACATCTCTCCCAGTACCAGCTGTCAAAGTAAAAGCCCCCATACAGTAAGCCTAACCTCTGACCTTACCCCCAGGTGTTCAAGAAGGCCTACATCCCCCGGACGCTGACGGAGGTGAACCACTACGAGCGTGACGTGGCGGCCATGAAGGAGGAGGACGCCGCGATGCACGCCCAGAACGACAACGTGAGGATGCGGTTTACACGCCACTCATACCTCATAACTCACTGCTTGTTTGTTTTTACAGTCTCGCTTTTTTTCCCCTGTTTTTTTATTCGCCTTATCGTATATTGATATGATCTTGTTCTATTGTTTGTTGTGTGTACTGGCCCTCCGTAACACTTAGTTACGTTTGTTTAAAATATTTTTTTTTTCATGATTTTTAATTTTTTCTCTACTAAGGTAGAGGCAGCTCTAGTAACGCTGACTATGTTTTCCGCAGGTTCTCTACCAAACCGTAATGGGGCTGAGGAAGGACCTGTCTGGAGTTCAAAAGGTCAGTGTACCCTGTTCTCAAGTGAAATTTCTTATTGCTTTGTGAATCATTGACGTTACGATTTACGTGACTTTAGGAGATTGCATTTTCACGTTAAATTGGGATTGTAGTTTAGATTTGAGCTATTATTTGGGGTGCTAGTGGGCTAGGCGAACCATCAGAGCAGGAAGTGTTAACGCTAGAGACGCGTCTGTTTCCGGTTCTAGGTTCCGGCACTGCTGGAGGAGAGCAGCAGCTCGGAGGGCAGCTCTGAAGAAGAGGAAGACGGAGATGAGGAAGAGAAAGGAGAGAAACAAGAGGAATCCTCGGTGGATAAGAAGGTATGTCAAATGTAACTTGTCCATTACCAATCCATGTGTTGTAATGTCGACTCCTAGGTCATTAAAAAAAATGCAAAAAATGAATTGTATGTAACTTCAAGGTACAGCGTTATAGTATATTTGATTTTTGTAGTTTTTTAAAGAAATGCCAATTAAACTTTGAATATAAATAAAGTTTAGGCACTCCTAAAACAGAGTGCCTGTTGTTGGATCCCAGGCACTCTTTGTTTAGCCAACCAACTGACAAACACAGGGACGTCTTCATAGCTGTCCTCTCCTCCTCTAGGAACGAAAGAAGAACATCAAAGAAGCTCAGAGGGAGAAGAGGAAAAGCAAAACGCCGAAACACGTGAAGAAACGGAAGGAGAAAACGTCCAAGAACAAGTAGAGGGAACCGAGCCTGCCCGGGTTGGGATCACCTCAGTCTGACTTTGTACTCCAGGGACCAGCCTCCAATGCTAGTTCAGGGGGGAGTTGAACCGGCAACCTTTTTAACAGATCTCCAGCCACTGGTCCAACCACACAGGATGTCACTGGAGTCGGAGACTTGTGAAACCATCAGAACATTCTGGAAGATGTAACCCATACGTGTAATAGTATGGTTGTTTAATATTCAACCGGCAAGTCTGGGATTTTCACAAAAATAAACCAAACATTAGTTTATGATGATGCAAGCCAGGCTAAAAGGTGAATCTTTTAAACACTTAAATTGTGACAGATTTTTATCCAATGTGGATTCCAGTTTGAAAATGAATTTGTTATATGGTTCCCTGATCACTTAATTTAAGATAGTATGGTTGTTAAATAAATCCATAATCAACTCAAACCATAATTAGTAAATGTAGGCAGTTGAGTGGGATTGGTTAAAGGTGTCTGCTAAACAGTAAATACCTTGCCGGAAGTTCTATGCAGTATTTTCTCTGCACCTGTCCCACCTGTCTGCTGCAAACCCTACACAGATGACAAGCAGGACAGACTGTTTCATCAGCAACAGATGAACAACATGACAAACTCAAGGAAATAAATACTGTTTTATTCATAATAAACCATTTGCAGTTGTAACAAGATATTTATGAAAGAAATAACAATGGTTGAGCTAGTGTCACCGATGGCCATGTTCCCGAGAGACGACGAATGCTGAACAACGTACTTTGAGTGAGGGGTAGGGGCGGGGCTAAGGCACATTAAGCTTGGATGTAATTAGACCATTTTCCTCTGATGTCAAATGTGGGCGGTTATACATAATTCTTATCTTCCATGATCGAATTGGGCATAAAACAAAAAAACTTTTGTCCAATACTTTGAATATTTCATGAACGGAGCTGACCAAATTAGTATAGACTAAAAAATAAAAAACACCTGTGGGGGTTAGGATGGACATGAATTAGATCAGCTAAAATAAAAAATAGTTCCAGCAACTACCCTCCCCCCACCAACCTGTGAAAGGTTTCATACAGAAACTACCCATAAGCCTCTGGGCTAAAGAGAGGTTTTCCAGCTTTCTGATTAGCTCACAGAGGTAATCCATGATATTTGATTGGCTGTAGATGTCGGGGAGGGGCGTGGCAGGAAGGGGCAAGGCGCTCAGATGGTGAAACAGGGAGTCAGCTCTTGGCCTGCTTCCTCTTCTGGACCAGCTCCGCTAACAGTTTGTAGCGGATCATACACTCCTCCTGGGGGCGGAGCCACAAACGGCAGTTGGAACATTGCGATATATTTGTATGGTCATTCATCATAAGCAATAAAACATCCAACTACCGAAATCCTCATCCACACGTTGGTGTCAAAGGTAGGTATTCATTTAAACGTACCTTTTTCCCTCATTAGTAAAAACAAATCTAGGTGGTTGACAAACTTTATGTTGAACATAACAGCTTTAACGTAGCTAGACACAAACATGTCCGCAACACACTTTGACGTGATCCTAGGTTGGCAGTTGGCACCACCAAACTGTCAACCTAGCATCACGTTAAAGTGTGTAAGGAACGCTTTTGTGTCCGTCTACGTTAAAACATTCGATTGTCAAAATAATCAAACATTATTCATTTATTTTGACACAAAAGTGTTTCTATTAGGCACAAAATGAGCGTGTCCATCACACGCTCATGTCGAGCAAATCGACGGGCCGATACTTGTGGTTTGGTGGACGGTTGTCATGGAGACGGGTCTGCTCACCTTGGTCTTGCCCGGCACCATCTTGGCGATGCGGTCCCAGCGCTCGGCGGCGCCACGGGGGATCTGCTGCAGGGCGGTCTCCAGGAGCTTCTGCTGGTTCTGCGTCCACACGCTCTCCTTCTGCTCCTCGGGCTCCTGCTGCGCCTCCTCCCGCTTCTGCTGCTTCTCCTCCTCCTCCTCCTCATCCACGGCCGTCGGGTCAAAGTCCCGCTGCCGCCTCGACTTCACCCTCGACTCCCCGTTCGTGCCTCCTCCACCTCCTCCTCCTCCTCCACCTCCACCTCCACCTCCAGCCTTTTTGGACCTCCTCCTGAGGACCTGTCCCTCCTGCTCCCCCTCCTCCTCTCCCTGAGGTGGGGTCACGGCGGAGGCGGTGGGGGTGGGGGCGGGTTTGGGGGTGGGGGCGGGTTTGGGGCTGGGTTTTGGGGCGGGGCTGGTGGTGGGCGGGGCATCCCGCTGGGTCATTATGCTGTCTGCAACACAGCCAGCAGTGGTCGCCTTGGAGGACTGGCCGCTCTTCAGCTCCGACAGCTTCACCAGCCCTGGGGACAACGATCGGTGACCATGAGGGACATCACAGAGTCAGTGCGGTAAGCCAATAGGCAGGTAGAGATTTAGATTTCGCTCCAAATGTGCACTCATTGTAATAGTTAGGGAATTTCCCACAAAAAGTAACATTTAAGGTTTTCATTATTATTATGATTAACATTTATTTTACCTGTAGTGTTGGTCACACAGTCTTTGACTTGCTTTACTTTTGTGGTCACCTGGAGAGAAAGCGAACACAACCTAGGATTATCACACCAAGCAAACCCACATCTCGGAGTACTTCAGCCAACCACAGAAGCACTCCTTTTACATCTACTGACCAGGTTACAGCCCATGATGGCTGATGATGGATTAACGATACTTTATCATAATTTGACTCCTCTTGTCTGCAAGTGAACGTGGCTTGTCTTAAGTGAATGTTGCTCATCTTAAAGTGAATGTTGCTCGTCTTAAAGTGAAATTTTGCTTGTCTTAAGTGAATGTGGCTCGTCTTAAAGTGAATGTGGCTCGTCTTAACCATTATAACTTCACGATCAGACTAAGGAGTAGCGGAGCTGCAGCCCTGCTAGTACGGCGGGCGTCTAGATCAACACGGTCTCCTCACGTCAGCGACGGATCTTCCCAGCTCGTGGGCGATCTTCTCCCAGCGACCGGGCGTTCCTCCAGGGAACTTCACCATGTTCCTGCTGAGGAGGCTGATGTCCTCGTCGGACCACTCTGGAGCCTGACACACAAAAACACACAAAAATGGATAACTTACTTCAACATAAATTGCCATTACAGCAGTATTTTATTATTTAGCAATTTCCCAACCGTTTTGTCGTATGTACCCCCACAGCCCCTTCACAAGTCTCATGTACACCTGAATCCCATTCAACAAATAGAAATATTTGACATGGTCCTTTTAGTTGTATTGCTCTGACAATGACCAACAAAGTCTTTCAATGCCCCCATGGAAGCTACTGGGGTGGAGGGCTTGGAATCACTAAGGATCCACTTACTTCCCCCATCAGTTTTGGACCATCAGTTTTGGACCAGGGGAGGCTGGTACCTTTTTCTTGCTCTTGCGGTTGTCCAGCCAGTCGTCCAGCTGGTCCTCCACCTCCTGGATGGAGGCCGTGGGGCACACCTGGTACAGGCCGTCCGCCGCCGGGGCCTCGTACACCGGGAACTCCACCTTCACCTTCTTCACCTTGGGACGCTTCTCCCCTACAGGAAGGGAGGTCGTGTCGTGTCAACGGCCGGGACAGATTCGTTCCAGAGCAAACACACGTTCAAAACTTTCCCGAATAGAATATAGTGCTCTCAATGAACTGTTTTTGTTTTTGCTGTGGGGTTCTGATGATTGGCTGATGAAGGAGTGAATCCAAAGGGATGAAGGAGTGAAACTAAAAGCAATGTACAAGTGAATCGCCGGTGTCTTACGAGGAGCAGATTCTTGCTCAGCCATCTCCTCCTCCTCCTGCTTCGCTCTCATCTTCATCTCTTTGTGGTCTTCGTAGTACTGCTTCACTTCCTACCAAACACACATACACAGCAGGTGATCAGTCAGTCAGTCAGTCAGTCAGTCAGTCAGTCAGACTAGCAGACAGATATCAAGACAGGCATTGAACATACAGCGAGACAAACCAACAGACACTCAGAAAGACAGACAGTAAGTGGGAGGTTGACCTGGATGGTCTGGGGCAGTGATTTGATTGATAGGTAGAGCCAGATGCTGAGCTTCAGAGGAAGGATGTCCTGCCAATTGGGGCGGTCCTGATCCCTGCAGACGGCAAATCAGAAAGAGCCCCATGAGCTATGACAACACCGCGACATCACATGATAGACGCTAGTCAAGGGGCAAAAGGTTGGACGTTAACGCACCTGGGCTCCTCACACGGCTTGGAGTTCGTCTTTTTCTTCTTCTCCTTCTTCCTCTTATTGCTCAGCATTTCATCCTGAACAAAACAGTCATATGTAACAGATGCACCGGGGTCTTTGGCTCAATCTCGACCCCCTACTGGCAAACAACAGAGGCTCCATCCTTTCCAAGCCAAACTTAAAACCAATTGTGGGACTGTTTACGTATTCAGATCCTTGAATGGAATTGATGCGTACCGTCTAACGGTAAACTAGATTACCGATAAATGCTTTAATGATAAATTAGGGGGGAGGGACATCTTGCTCAAGGATGCCTATAGGTAGGACTACAGACATTGGGAATGGAACCCAGATTATTTTGCCTGTGAGTTTAGGGGACTGCATGCAAAAAGGGGAAAGCATCAAGGCGCATAACAAAAAGGTACAAAGTTTGAAGTTTGGTTAACTTTACAAAAGCTGTTTAATTAAAGGGGTGGGGTTATCATGATTAATTAAGAGGGGGAGGGGTCATCAGCAGTTGATGAAATGGGGTGTTTTCTGTTTGATATAAAAAGTGTGGGGTTAGCAGCCTGTTCAATCAAAAGGGGGTGTGGTTATCTGCTGTTTATTTAAAGGGGGTGTGTTCTTAGTAGTTTAATTAAAAAAGGGGGGGGCTTACCAGCTGTTTCTCCAGGTAGACGGACCAGATGATGGCGTAGTGTCCAACGGTGAGGATGAGGAAGAGGAGGAAGCCCAGCTCTGCGTTGCTCATCTTCCTCACCCGGCGGTACAGGGTGAAGGGGTGCTTCCAGTCCGGCAGGCCGTTCACCAGGATGTCATCGTACCTGGAGCCACGTCACATGATCCAGTCAGACCCCTGGGTACCACACACACCGGAGGAGGCCTGTGTGTGTGTGTGTGTGTGTGTGTGTGTGTGTGTGTGTGTGTGTGTGTGTGTGTGTGTGTGTGTGTGTGTGTGTGTGTGTGTGTGTGTGTGTGTGTGTGTGTGTGTGTGTGTGTGTGTGTGTGTCTTACCTCATTCTCCTCTCCTCATCCTTCAGGACTTCATAGATTCCCACCAGCTGACAGGAAAACAAACAAACATAACTAAGTCAACACACCCACACGCTCCTCAGGAAGCAAACAGACAGTAAACACTACAGAACCAAACACACACAACCAAAACAAACACACAGAACATAATGCCAAAAAAAATAACTGCAGGACCAAACACACACCAGTGTTCCCATGGAGACAGGGTACACGTTAATAAAAGACACAGCATGGCATGGTAAGTGTATAGTATACTCAAGAAGTGTATAGTATACTGAAGAGGTGTGTGTGTGTGTGTGTGTGTGTGTGTGTGTGTGTGTGTGTGTGTGTGTGTGTGTGTGTGTGTGTGTGTGGTGATGGGAGACAACTCCTACTTGTCTGAACTGGCTCTCTGCGTTCTCATCCTTGTTCTTATCTGGATGGAGGGTGAGCGTGAGACGCCGGTAGGCCTTCTTGATTTCCACCGGCGTGGCATCCTACGGTAACCCAGAGGGAGGGAGGGAGAAAGCGCAATAAAGGGGAGACAGAGAGAGACACAGATCAACCAAGGCCAATTAACACCTGCATGTTACCTCCGAGTCATATTTATGAGAAGCGGAAATGTATGGTGTCGGAAATATGTCATAGTATCTTCCAGGCGGAAGAAGAATCAGAATTTTCTACCGACTTTTTTCAATCTGTTAACTAATGGATTAATGGTTTAATATGAAACATCAGGCCCTATTAATTATGATCCATACGTGCCAGTGCCGCGGGAAGCCAACAGCTGTCTGCGGACGTGCGCCGGGTTTAGCGTGCGTGGCATAGGCTATCCTATAGCCGAATGCACAGCAGAGACGCACTGTACTCTGCTGTTTATTCAACGCCGTAGCCCGCGTAACGGGAATGTTGGACCGATGGAGTAACTTAAATCTTTAATATGACCCGGCTACAGAGACACCAATGTAGGGCGGCCATTCCGCGGCACACTGACTGGACCCTACCTTGTCCACGGAGAGGAACTGGTAGAAGGTCTGTGGGATTTCTTCCACCAGATCAAAGAGCTCTAGGTCGGTGTCCCACGAAGCCACAGGAGATAAAACACTATAAAAAACACACGATAAAAAGAGTAGCGATCGACCGGGCGGGAATAAGAACATGGTTGATCGTTGAGTCACGGCCACATAAAGACTGTTAAGTGAATGCTTGTCCAGACCCGGCCGGCAGTCCAGTCCACTACTATACTACACACCGTGGATGTATACAGCAGCCAGCGACACGCACTACTCGAACACTTCCGGGAGCTGTGGGCACTGCTTTCAAAATAAAAGTATAGCCGCCCTAAAACGCCGCTAGGTAAATTACTGCACTGTGGAATGCTAATTTATTTCCGGCATGTTTTCAAAAAACCTGCAACTAGATATATTTGTCTTGGCGGGATGTGTGCTCAACTCTGAGTCTGTAGCGTTGATGGAAGCACACGCCACACATCCGTTGGCAGTTAACTGGAATGAACGCACATAAACTACGAGAAGCACCGCTGAACTTACTTTTCACCACTAGATGTCAGTAAGGACACAGGAGGAGGAAGTCGTTGGTACTTTTGTGCAGAGGCGAGCTCAATTTGAAAAGGTATCATGACCTTTGTCGGACATTGGCCACCGTGCTTACATTTTCTTTCTTGTATATTGTAATGGAGAACGTCAGACCATTATTTCATTTTGATACGTTTATACTTTGTTTCCTACAGTATGCCATATAATTGTATTGTTATTATTTTCTTTGTATCTTATTGTTTAATTAGATAATTGTTTAATACGATGAATTGTTTCACAACTATTTCTATTCAGATGGTAGCTGTAAAACTGTGTACATGACAAATACATCTGGAAACTTGAAACAAAACAGTAAAACATTACTGTCTTTATCATCATCTAGATTCAGTGTCAGAATTTACTTGGCATATTACACACACTTAATACACGAAGCTTTGATGTTTCCTTTACAATATAAAAAAACTAACAAACATAAAGATATGAACAACAGTTTGTAACTGACATTAAAATATCACACCAACAAGCAATCCAACAAAAATGTCCTATGCCAAAGCCGGTAAAGCTAGCTGGAAATGCTAATTCGATTGTTAACGTTCTGGGGCGACTTTGTACACATGATGATTTTGAAAACGGATGTCACAGCATGGCATATGGAAAATAGGTGAAGTGTAAATATGGCCAGTGCTAATATACAAGAAATTGGGGGAATTTTGAGGTAGAGGAACATTTTCAAGTTAGGAATTAAAGACCACAGACTAATATACCAAACAGTTTGTATAACTCTGCCTACATTTGTTTCATTAGAATAATGTCAAAATACATCTGGAATGATGAATGTACAATCAAGGTTATTTTTAGTTAAATTTCCAGAGATTTATCGATTTTCCCAGTGCAAGTGTCTTAGTTGTGGGTCCGATTATAAACAGTTTTTTATATGGAACAGAAACCCACAGAAATCAGTTGACCTCCGTGTCAATTCCCTCCTTCTCCCTTCCAACGCGTTCTGACAGACGGAATTTATTCTTCCTCTCTCAGTGAAGTAAACTTACGTATGTTGTTCTTCTGACAACCCCAACACTCTCCCAACGGGGGTTTCCCCCCCTCCCCCGGTGTCCCTCCGTCTACCGTCTCAGTGGGACGGTTGGCTCCGCCCCCCCTGGTTCCCCCACCACTAGCCTGGGCGACCGGAAGTCAGTCTTACTGCTACGCCCGTCGCTGTGTCCGTAGAGGTCCGCCAGTTTCCCGAAGTCCGCCCCCCACTCCGTCAGGAAGTCGTAGGCGTGCTCCGACTCGGAGCTCGGGGACTCCAGGGAGCTGAGGGACTCGGCCGCCGAGCCGCTGCCCTCGAAGGCGTAGGTCTGCAGCGAGTCGTACGGGGGCGCCGCCGAGTCCAGGTCCGCCTCCAGCAGCCGGCTCAGGATGAACTCGCGGAACACCGTGTTGTCCGGTGCCGGCGGCGGCGGCGGAGGCTGGACTTGCGTCGGTGACGGCGGCGCCATCGCCACGGTGGCGTTGTGTTGCGGCTCTCTGTAGCGCGCCGTCAAGAGCTCCGGGGCGTTGTCGTAGCGGCGGGTGCCGGCGCCCTCGCCGTCCCGCGTGGCATTGAGGTGTCGGAGCGCCGCCATGTCGAAGGCCTCTGTGTCCTCCTCGCCGCCGCCCTCGTCGTCGTAGCGGACGATGTTCTCCCGGACGTCGCGGTCGTCGTCCAGGGTGAAGGGGTTCCTCCTCCTGCGCCTGGCGGTGGCGACCAGCAGGACCAGACCTACAGGGACCGGGAGGGTCACAGGAGGCACAGCGTCAAGGGACCAGGAAGCACAGCGTCAAGGGACCAGGAAGCACAGCGTCAAGGGACCAGGAAGCACAGCGTTAAGGGACCAGGAAGCACAGCGTCAAGGGACCAGGAAGCACAGCGACAAGGGACCAGGAAGCACAGCGTCCAGGGACCAGGAAGCACAGCGTCAAGGGACCAGGAAGCACAGCCTCAAGGGAAGAGGAAGCACAGCGTCAAGGGAACAGGAAGCACAGCGTCAAGGGAACAGGAAGCAAAGCGTCAAGGGAACAGGAAGCACAGCGTCAAGGGAACAAGAAGCACAGCGTCAAGGGAACAGGAAGCACAGCGTTAAGGGAACAGGAAGTACGGCGTTAAGGGAACAGGAAGTACGGCGTAGCAATGACGTGATTGTGCAATGAAACATCAGGAAGTACTGTGTACCACCAACAGGAAGTGCAGTGTTAAGTGTCCAGGAAGAACAGTGTCGCACTAAGATGGCTGTACATTGTAGAACTAGGGAGTACAGTGTGACAAGAACAGGAGGTAGGCCTACATCGACCACCAAGATGAGGTATAGGGTGACACAACAGGAAGGACAGTGTGACAGGATATATAGTGGGTCACCAACAGGAAGTACAGTGTTACACTGACATGCAATAAAATGAAACGTGAGCGGAAGGTACGGCGTTTGCCTAACAGGAAGAACATGTTTGGAATAACAGGATGGACTTTCAACAAGACCAAACTTATTTTTGTCTAGTCAACAACTTCCAACAAAGTGTTGCGGATAAAACGTTGCCTCATCATTCTACTCCAGATGTTATAAGTGTACACCATCTGAATACTGATTCAGGAATTATTTAGGGGTCTATTCTGGAGGTAAAACAAGTGAGTAAGCGACATACAGCATCGGTTAAAAAATTTAACAGTAGGCATACATCTCCTGGTGCAAGCTAGCTCAAATAAAAGACGGTGTAACCATGTCTGACAAAACTAGAAGGCACCGTCGCTGTCACATCATCTTCCCTACATCTGTTCCAGTCGACGACATACAATCAACCCACATTTCTGTCCTTCTCCAGACCTGGGAAAAAATCTCATTTCATCAACAGCTAATATAGCATTATCCACAATAGGCCCTTTCACACACACAATCACTCCATGACAGCCACCATCATCTTGGCAATCATGACCAACAATCACCATGGCACCAGGAACAACAAAGGCCAATCAGAGATCCTATGTATGCCTAAAGGATCCTGGGAAACCGTTAACAAAGGCGCTCTCAGACTCATCGTCCATCTCGTAATCTTCCGCTCGGTCGATGAAAGAGTGTCATCCTATCTTCTGATTGATCAGTAAATGGGGTCGCCTTGGAAGTGCGGCCTCTCAGAATTTTCTATTTTTATCTGAAAGGTACATTAAATGTTGACACTGGCAAGCTTTTGCTGTATGTTCTTCTCCTCTCTGGCTTTGCCTCTAACATGTCCTCTGGTCGTAACAGTATGCCTTCACTTCAAGTTGAACCGGCAACATTTATATTTTCAAATTTATTTAGTATAATTTGATTACCTTCTTAAATAAATATTATCTATCCATCCTTCAATCTATCTATATGTTCGAAAATACATCTGTATAAATGGTTGGAGTACCTTTCAGTTATGGCAGACATTATTGATCCCAGACCTTCTACATTGGTTATTTTTTCTATCAGATCAGTAAATGGTAAACAAATTTGGCTGAAATAGCCCATAGCGCTTTCTAACCTATGGCTTTACAATTACTGCCTCACATTCGCCCATTCATACAGACATTCATGCACAGATTCATGCACCAACGGCGGTGTCAAAAGGTCTGTGTGTCCCTCACCCAGCAGCAGGAGGAGGCAGGCCAGGATGGAGAGCAGGGCCGCCGGGCTGAGTCCCGCCGCCCGCAGGAGGGACGACTCCTCGCCGCAGAGCGAACGCCCCCCGTCCGCGTCGCACGCACACACCCGGACCCAGAGGGTGCCGGTGCTGCTGAGGGCGGGGGGGCCGGCGTCGGAGATCAGCACGGGCAGCAGGTGGAGCGGCTGCTCCCGGCGCAGGAACCCCGCCCGCCGGGTCAGCACGGAGGCGGTGTTGTCTGGAGGGAGCAGAGTCACAGAGCGAGGGGTTCGTTTACCGTCTGTTTGACTGTGTTCACTCGTCTGTCTCTCTGTATGTCTGTCTGCAGCTGTCTGTTGGCCTGTGGGTCTGTTTCATTGTGTCTGTTTCACACTGATTTCCAGCCCTTCCTGTTCAACTGTCTGTCTGTGAACTGAACAATTCACAATCACATTCAATTAGATCTCTTTTCACAAGCACCTTAAAAAACATTTTGAATGTACCATGTACTATAATAATAATAATTGACACTATTGTGTAACACCATTTACCTCAGTTGCTATTCTTATCTGTATTTGTACATTTTATCTTTATTTGTTATTTGTATATTTTTGTTGTTGTGAATCGCACCTTCTGGATGACATTTAAATTTCGCTGTACTCTATCCAATGACAATAAAGATAATTATATTCTATTCTTCCTGCTTGCTTCTCTGTGTGCCTCATTAATCCGTCCATCTGCGGTCTGTGTCTCTGCCTGTCTGTCTTCATGTTGTCTAACCAAACAATGTGTATATATCTGCATGTCTCTCTCTGCCCCTCTCTGCCTGTCTCTCTCTCTCTCTTGCTCTGTGGGTGTGCCTCTGTCTGTCTGTCTCAGCCTGTGTGTCTGTTTCTCTCTGTCTGCCTCTCTGCATGTGTGGGTCACCCTGGTTGTCCCGGAGGGTGAAGTTGGCCGTCGCCCCGTCCCCCGGGGACAGCAGGGAGAACAGGAAGCGGTGTCCGGTCTGAGGCTCGTCTCTGTCCACCGCGCTGATGGTCTCGATCACCTGGAGGGAGCACGGCGCAACCAGTCACCGGTGAGAGCCGATCGCCATGGTAACCAAGCAATCGCCACGGTGACAATGTGTCCCATCGCCAAAGTGATGGATTCATCGCTATGGTGATGAGATCATTAACCGACAAGGTCCCTGACTACTGATTGCCTCCTTGGTGTCTCGTTTTTCATGGTAAATGGAATATTTGCTATATGCCAACAACCAAATAGAGATTATTATAGGTTGGGAAATATTTTTTAAAAGATGGTACAGGGCCGGAGGGTCTTGTGCCAAGGGGGTTAGACTCCCAGTCAAAAGGTCCTGGGTTTGATTCCCCAATGTCTACAGCCTTACCTTTTGGCCTCCTAGAGCAAGGGTCCCCCCCCAAACCATAACTGTGACATAATGGCAGGTATCTGAATTCACTGTGGGAAAAGTCAGGTGGGAATCAAGTGTCTGGCAAAACAGTATAGTCAATTTTAGGAGGGTCTCCGAGTCTCTTCATCTACATCTCTTCAACTCCCAGGATTTGACCCCTGACCTCTTGGCCGCTGTGTGAACCCTGGCGACCTGGGCTGAGATGGTTAAACCTGAAAGTTAAAGTGAAACCATGTGTGTTTATGTGTGTGTGTGTGTGTGTGTGTGTGTGTGTGTGTGTGTGTGTGTGTGTGCGTGTGCGTGTGTGTTTGTGTAACTCCCAGAACAATTTCAGCCCAGGTGGGAAATAACGACCCACACACACGCAAAAAACAACATTTGAGTCATCAGAACTTCATGACAGGAAGTCCAGTGGGATTGGAGATGCCATCTGGTCAGCTGATAGGAGGAGAGGAGAGGGAGGTGTGGTTTTGGCCACGCCCCTAACTCCTCTCCTCCAGAGGAGGAGCACAGAAATGTGCTCCTCATCATCCCCATACATAGTGAAGGTCACTCGGCTTAGAGAGAGAGGGGGAGAGAGAGAGAGAGGGGGAGAGAGAGAGAGAGAGAGAGAGAGAGAGAGAGAGAGAGAGAGAGAGAGAGAGAGAGAGAGAGAGAGAGAGAGAGATAGAGTTAAGTTGACATTTCGAGAGTTGGACCAAAAACAGATTTAGTGTAAGGGATGATCCCTCACTTTAAATGTTAAATACAACCCCCAGATTATCCTCACTTATCTCTACACATATTAAAACGAAACCGTTGAATATGTACGATTCAGTTAAATAAACATGTTGGCACTGGGGCCATCTCTGTGCCTCCCCTGGAGCCAAGAAACCCAAGCCGTACCTGCTGTTCCTGAGTGACCTATATCTGAACTCGCTTTGGATAACAACGTCCGCTTAATAGTAAAAAATAAAAACAGCTGAGCGCAACTGTTCTCCACCCTCGGGCACCAACCTGCCCCCACCCACTGCCCTAGAAGTGAAGGTCACCGTGGCAGTGTGTGACCGTGTCTGCTGAGTCTGACACAAGCTCCAGGTGTGAATGAGCTTTAGAGTTTAAACCTTCAGCGGCGCCCGGCCCACCATCTGGTTAACACCACTTCCGGCTGACTGAGCAGCTTTTTCTCCTCCGCTGAACACTTAGCCAGCACGTTTGTGTTGTGTGGGTTCGCGCTACTCGCCCGGGGGAGAGCCTGGGTTCCTGGTTCCCCTGGTTCCCCACTGAACCGGCGGAGGCGCTATGTTTGGAAAACGAGCTTAGAGCAGAAATGCGGTGCCACACGTTCGTTATGGAGCTTCTTTGAGTGACCGGATCCTCTTACGGTATAAGGAGAGGATGAATGAATGTGGATACGACATATTCCGTTCATAAGACTAGATCAAGGTAGGGCTGCACAACCTAGTTTCAGAAATAGCAATTGGCGAGAGCGCAGAGTAGGCATGAGCCAGGACATTTTGCTGGAGGAGGCCTACAGGAAGGCTGTTGAACACAGAACACCCTCCCCACTAGACTATCAAGCCGTCTGAAGGTGATTGGCTGGTGGCTGTCGTAGTGATTGAGGTAGTGGATAGCGTCAGTACCTGGCCGGACCTGGCGTTCTCACACACAAACGGTTGGTAGTCGATGGCGAAGGCCGGAGCGTTGTCGTTGACGTCGGTGACGGAGATCAGAACCACAGACGTCCCCACCTGGCTCGGGTCCACTGGACCATAGAGAGAGAGAGAGAGAGAGAGAGAGAGAGAGAGAGAGAGAGAGAGAGAGAGAGAGAGAGAGAGAGAGAGAGAGAGAGAGAGAGAGAGAGACAGAGAGACAGAGAGACAGACAGACAGACAGACAGACAGACAGACAGACAGACAGACAGACAGACAGACAGACAGACAGACAGACAGACAGACAGAAGGAGAGAGGGAGAGAGGAGGAGGGGGGGAGAGAGAGGGAGGGACAGAGATATTTGGTTGTCAGCCGAGACCGCTTAGAGAGCAATCAAACATTTTTTTTTCTGTCTGGAGAAGATTAGAGAAGTGGGACTGCTACAATTAATCTACCCACTTGGCCAGTGCGTGTACGCAGTCCTCCCTCCCTTGGAGGCAACACCTTTAAGATGAAGGCCTGACATTTAGTGTGATTTGAGTTTTGATATGAATTCAAACAAAAATCAAAGTGTTTGATTGCTTGAGTTGTTCCATGTTGCGGTCAAAGGTCAGGCGTTTTCTTAAGCCTGAGATATGAACATCTCTCTGTGGTCTCTTCTCAGGGGCATATTGATGAGGGTAGATGGCGAGATGTGCAGCACTTTTAAGAAATACCAATCCATTGTTTTTCTCAAACAATCGATTGATCGCTGGTTTTCTAGTGTTCTAGCATTCTAGCATCCTAGTGTTCGAGTGCTCGAGTGTTCTAGAGTTCTAGTGTTTTCTAGTGTTCTAGTGATGGCGTTTTCTAGAGTTCTAGTGTTGTAGTGTTCTAGCTTTGTAGTGTTGTAGTGTTCTAGCATTGGAGGGTTCCAGTGTAGCATTGGTGTGTGTGTGTGTGTGTGTGTGTGTGTGTGTGTGTGTGTGTGTGTGTGTGTGTGTGTGTGTGTGTGTGTGTGTGTGTGTGTGTGTGTGTGTGTGTGTGTGTGTGTGTGTGTGTGTGTGTGTGTGTGTGTGTGGGGGGAGTAACTCACGGCTCTCTGAGGCCGTCACAGTGATGTTGTGCAGAGAGACCAGCTCTCGGTCCAGCAGCCGGGCCGTTCTGAGGACCCCGGTGGACCCGTCGATGTGGAAGTACCGCTCCAGGTCTGTGTTCCTGTCAATAGAGTACCTGGAGAACCAGGAGAAACACACACACACACACACACACACACACACACACATGTTTACACCTGCCTTAAATTTAACGACTAAGCACATATGTTTAGTTA
The DNA here is from genome assembly GCF_026213295.1 of Gadus chalcogrammus. NCBI lineage: Eukaryota > Metazoa > Chordata > Actinopteri > Gadiformes > Gadidae > Gadus > Gadus chalcogrammus. The sequence continues at coordinate 13,667,876 of NC_079419.1, read as the reverse complement.
GCAGGAGAAGCGTCGGACGTTGCCTCTCAAGGAGCTTGTCCCTCTCATGTGGTTGGCTTGGGGGGGAGGGGGAGAAAAGTGTGAATCTTGGGAGGCAGCTGGATTCGAGACATTAATATCCCGCAGGAATCCTCTTGCCAAACTTCAAATTGAAGCGTTTGTGTCCCACCACAAGTGGTTTGGACCAATCAGTGTCCTACGTGGGGCTCAAGATCTACGGGAAGACAGAGATGGACAGATGGTTCGTCCATTTTTGGAAGTGCCTGCCCTTATCCAAACAGTTTCCATGGACGATTTCCCAGATGGTTCTGTAAATCGAACAATCTGGTGCGTCAGGTTAGTATAATGGGGGACTGTGAAGCCTTTGAGACTAACTGAGATTCACCGCTATACAGATAGATGTGTTTTGACGGAGTCGGGCAAGGTGAAATCAGGTTCATTATGCTCTTCTTATAAAATGTAATACACTGCCCTTTTCCCACCTCTTCCCATTTTGAGCAGTTTGTTTTACAGTTAATGCCACACATCCACCCATTCATTTAACAATTCATCCATTCATAGACAGATGGCCCCAACCAGCTCATTGGGAGCACTCAAAGGGTGATTCTCGATTCACGCGCAGTGGTGGCGTGTCCCGAAAGACATTATGAGGTAGGGTAAGGGGTAAGGGTAACATCCCCTCAAAATTGAGATTTTCGATGGGCACACTCAAATAAACTGAGAACGCTGCAGTTGTGGCTTGCCTCCACAATACCTTGCGAGAAAATGGAAAATCAAGAAAAATCATAGGCAAGATGGCGGGCGAAAAGATGCGACGGGATTGAAAACCACAAATGTAAGTGTTTTCTATGTTAATAATCATTAAATAAATGATAATGATCATCGCATTTTCATTTTGCCGTTTTCAATGTTAGATAGGCATTTTCTTCAAGCACAACCCCCGGAGCAGAGCTCCCGGACTCACGCCGGGGGCCACGCGGGCAATATCTATAAAGCATAATCATTTAAATAATTAAAAATAATTTAAAGTACATTTTTTTTATTTAAAAATAAATATCTAAAAAATAATAATTATTCAAAATGTATCACAATATATATAGGAATATAAAAAACCGAAACAATTAAAAAATACAAATGTTAAATTACAAATATATCTCTTTTGAATAATAATAATAATAACAACAAGTAATACATAAATGTAATGTAACATTTTGAATAATGATTCATTTTAAATCAAATTTGAAATGTCAACTTAAGAATGTAAAATTAACTAATGAGATGTTTTTCCAAGAATAACTACTACCTGACGGGGCTGTTGGTGGAGTCCGGGTCCAGAGCCGACACCCTGCCGACACTGGTGCCCACGTCGACCGCCTCCGAGACGGCCATCTTGGCGAGGTCGGAGGAGAACACGGGGGGCTCGTCTACGTTCTTCACCAGCAGACGGACGGTGGCACGGTCGCTGAACGGACCAAGCGCCACAAAGCGAGGATCCACGTAGCGGTTGGTCACCTCCACCGTCAGGGTGTAGCTGGGGCGGGCTTCGTAGTCCAGAACCTGGGGGGGAGAGAGGGGGGGAGGGAAGGGAGGAAGGAGCAAGGGGAGGAGAGAGAGGGAGGGAAGGAAGGGAGGAAGGAAGGGAGGAAGGAGGGGAGGAGGGAAGGAAGGAAGATGTTTATATTTGAACCATAACTAATAAATTCAGTGTTTGCTTGTAAATCAGACGTGTAACCGAGCTACAAGCAGCTCAGAGGAGGATTATCGAGAGTGGATATTATCCAGTGTGTTTTAGAGACATTATGACCAGGAGGCTAAGAGGATCTGGGCTTATTTGACAGTCCAATACAGCCCCCCTGAGCTGAATGAGCTACTAAACACACAGAGACCTTCCACGGGACGTTAACATTTATCAATCGTTGCTTTGTTAGTTTGTGCCCCAGGATAAACTGTCTTGACAATATGAGACAGTATTTTACATGTTTTAAAAATCTAAATTGAATTAATGTTACTGTTAAAGTGAACTCAGAGTTAAACTCATTATTAGTGCAATGCCAAGGCATATTCTATGAGCATTGATCAAACAAATCAACATTCAGACGGACTCAATCCTGTCCTGTGATGGACCACAGGCTTCTTGGTGGTTCTGTGTCTGTTCTGTCTGAGCGGAGGTTCTAGAGGACCGGTCGGTCTTCGGTGCCTTCTTGGTGGTTCTGTGTCTGTTCTGTCTGAGCGGAGGTTCTAGAGGAGGACCGGTCGGGTCTGCAGTACCTTCTTGGTGGTTCTTAGTCTGTTCTGTCTGAGCGGAGGTTCTAGAGGAGGACCGGTCGGGTCTTCAGTACCTTCTGCAGCGTGAGCAGCCCCTCCTGGGTCTCCCGGTCCGTGACGATCCGGAACATTCCCAGAGGGTCTCCATCCAGGATGCTGTAGTCCACGTCTGCGTTGGAGCCCAGGTCCGAGTCCACGGCCTTCACCTTGGCCACCAGCGAGGCCAGCGGGGCGGACTCCGGGACCAGGTACTGGTAGCTCTCTGCCACGGGGAACAGCGGTTAGGAACACACAGGGGGCGCCCGTGGGCGGAGGGCACACACACGTACGTACAGGTAGGTGTTCACCATCACGCCATCAGAGCCAGTAGCGATTCCAGGTTTTGAATGTTTCAGAGTGTTCGTCTGTGTCAGTGTTTTCAAAGGCGTCAGAGTAGCAAAATTCTGTCTATCAATAAATGATTTCCTAACATTGTTTAAAAGGTGAATCTTAGTTTTAAAAAGGATTTGTAACTTTTCCTTTTTTTTTCAAAATGAAAGCATGATTCCTAGTTGTCAGTTAAAGGTCAAATAAGTTAAAGGTTATTGAATCAAGAGCATAAAAGGGTCCTCTTACTGCGGTAAAAGTGCGGGGGGTTGTCGTTGACGTCGCTCAGCGTCACGGTAACGGAGGTGGTCCCGGACAGCCCCCCCATCTGGCCTACCATGTCCTTGGCCTGGATCACCAGGAGGTACTGGTCCCGGGACTCACGGTCCATGTCGGCAAGGGCCGTGCGGATCAGGCCTGCACCATAGCACACACACACACACACACACACACACACACACACACACACACACACACACACACACACACACACACACACACACACACACACACACACACACACACAACCATGGAGAGCCACACACACACACACACACACACACACACACACACACACACACACACACACACACACACACACACACACACACACACGTACACACACATACACACACACACACACACACACACACACACACATACAAACACACACTGTCACATAACACCTTGAGATAGTGTCTTGTGGTTTGTCTTTGTGTAGTTGTGTGTGTGTGTGTGTGTGTGTGTGTGTGTGTGTGTGTGTGTGTGTGTGTGTGTGTGTGTGTGGTTCTACATGGTGCTAGGTCAGCTCACCGGTCTTGGGCTCCACAGAGAAGTAGGGCTGTCCTTGCAGGATGCTGTACACCACCCGGGCACTGTTCCCATAGGTCGGGTCGTCTGCATCCGTGGCCACCACCGTCACCACTGACGTCCCTTAGACCCACAAACATCATGACATTAACACACAACATTACATTATGACATCACTGGTTCCAGAGCCAACACCATCATAACAGTACAATTCATTAAAAAAAAATTATAATAATTTTGGCACTATCAAAGCATTAAATAATTACTTCAATAACATTACAATATTACAATATGTCATTACTTTTACTCACTATTTTTGCAAAAGAACTTCCCCTTCAAGTCTTTTGAGAAAAAAGTGTGATGGAATCTTTAAACTTTAATATTTAATATTATTATTAATCTATTTGTTAATTAGCAAATTATTTTATTTAAAGGGACCAACAGCGAACTCAGATACATGAGATTAAGGAGCAGGTAGATGTAGACATCCTGCCAGTTGGAGACATTTGGTATCAAACCCAGTACCCTCCTAGTGGGAGGTCAAACGCCCTGACCCCCACTAGAGTATCCAGCCCCCAGGAATCAAACCCCCTAATCTAAAACAGTTTTGATGGCTACACTTCCTAGGCCCACTACAAATTCTCCATCAGAGTCTTTCAACGGGCTGTGAGGGGACAGTAGGACCTGCAGAGAGAGACAGACCTTAACTCACTCACCCATGGGGGACATCTCGGGCACGCTGGCCGCGTACGGCCCGTCCAGAAAGCGCGGCTCGTTGTCATTGATGTCCTGCACCTTGACCACGAACTGGGACTCAGGCTCCACGGGCCGGGCCGAGGCGCGGTCGCGGGCCTGGGCGCGCAGTGTGTAGTAGGCCTGGGCCTCGCGGTCCAGCCGCTTGGTGGCGTGGATGTCGCCCGTGTTAGGGTCGATGGTGAAGATGGAGGGAGCGCCCTCTCCGCTCAGCACGTAGGTCACCTGTCCGTCGCCCCGGTCCATGTCCGAGTGGAGCTGCAGGGAGGACAGGGATTCAGTCTGGAGGACCGGGATTCAGTCTGGAGGACAGGGATTCAGTCTGGAGGAGGACAGGGATTCAGTCTATGAGGACAGGGATTCAGTCTGGAGGAGGACAGGGATTCAGTCTGGAGGACAGGGATTCAGTCTGGAGGAGGACAGGGATTCAGTCTGGAGGAGGACAGGGATTCAGTCTGGAGGAGGACAGGGATTCAGTCTGGAGGAGGACAGGGATTCAGTCTGGCAAAACTAGATTTGCTTATGATTTTATTGATGCCACCTTTTTTTGATGCGACACATTGATTCAATTATAGAACAAATTATATAACACAACAGCAACAGCAACAAATGACATTTCCAGACATTTCTAAAACTTAAAAGGAGAAAAATTATGAAACTGAATCAAAGAGATACATCTGAGAGGTAGTTTATTATCACATGAGACACTGATCAAAGGAAAGCTAATCTTAAAAGTAACTTTTGATGTTGTTGTTTAAAACTATTGGCCGATAGCGAGCACATCGTGCGAACGTGGGCACCAATGTGGGCATGATAATAACTTTATGACACTCTTGGCATTCTGGTGTGTGTATGTTTTGAGAGAACTCAACGAATTGTCATCATATTAATCATAATGAGTAACATTTACATGTAGTCGATTTGATCCAAAACAAGATATGAGGCTGAGAATATCCAACCCTTGTACTCAAAATGAAAGCAACTACAAAAGGGTGCACAACATAAAAGTTATATATATGTATATATATATATTTGTAAATGAATGAATGAACGATGAACCTATTTAGTGGCAGGTGACATCTAGAGGTAGAGACCAGGATAAGAACAATGAGGTTCACAACGCAAGCCTGATGATAAGCTGTGGTTGACTGGTTTGCCTTGTGCTCAGTGAAGGGTGAAATGAACAAGGCGGTGTTTAGCCTGGCGGTGGATCAGCCGGGTGCTAAAGTGTTCGTGGCCGACAGCAGCAGGGCCGGCACCTGGGACCGTTTACATGGAGACTACAACTGCTGCGCCCACAACACGGAGGCAGTGAGACGTCAACTCTCTCCGCACCATTAAATGCTACTTAGAGTGTAGTAATAATTAGTACATGGGCCTTTGCAGAACTGCAGCAGTGGTGTTGCTACTTTATCAATCAAATTAGAAAGGTACTATAACAGTATTAACAGTTACACTCCAGTAATATAACGTAGGTATAATACTGTTTATACTCGAGTAGTATCATAAAAAAATCACTTAAATCATTACTATAACAGTACTTATAACATAAATGTACTTATAAAAGTATTATAATAATAATAATAACAACATGACGGTACTTATAACGTAGTACAACAGTACTTATAATATAACTGTACTCATAAAAGTACCATAACAGTACTCATAACATAACGGTACGTATAACAGTACTATAACAGTACTCATGACAAAACAGTACTTATAACAGTACTATAACAGTACTCATGACATAACAGTACTTAAATCAGTACTATAACATGACCACAGCAGAAACCAAAGATAGCGCTACACCAGCACTTATGAAAGTACTATTATTGGACCAAGGTCCTGGTACCTTTCCCACGTAGAGGGGCTCGTCCCCTGTGTACTCCTCCAGAACAAAGAACTGGTTCCAGACCCAGCTGCGTCTGGAACGGGCCGGGCCCCAGCCGTGCCCCCCTTGCCTCGGGGGCCCTCCCCTAGAGGGGCCCCTGGCGGGGGCCAGAGGGACAGAGTTCAGGGTCAGCTCCCCATAGCATGGAGACCACAGGGAGAGCAGGACCAAGCCCACACAGAACCCCCTCAGAACCACACAGCAAGACATCTATAGGGGGGGAGAGAGAGAGAGAGAGAGAGAGAGAGAGAGAGAGAGAGAGAGAGAGAGAGAGAGACAGATTGACCAGGAGACAAAGGTGTGCCACAATTGAACAGAAAAAGCTGAATCTCGGCATGTGATTGCTTCACATGCCTTCGTCACGCTGATAACGGTAAACACAGTGCTCGGTTGCGCCCTCTGGTGGCAGGTGTCGGGAGTTCACACCAATTACCTAACACCACTTCACAAACCCTCATCAACAGCATCTGCGCGTAATACTTTCTTCAACCCATTTCTCACAATTTTGACGAAGCACTTTAAATAGGACTATAGAAAAAATATGTTTATTTATACTTTTTATACTTTTTTACTGGTTATTTATGTAGGACTTCCAATGGCCATCCTTCCATCACGTGCGCACACGTTTCCAATAACACACCAAACCTTTACAACACGCAAACTGAATATATTATAAAAAAATGATGCAGCTAGCCTATGTAGACCTAATCTTAACTTTGTAACGAATTAATATTTTAACTCCACAATTTTGACAGTATAGGCTATAATAGACAAACAGAAAAACTACCGTGATATAGCCTAGAAAAACAACGCGTCCAAACCTGGTCCAAAGTCGAACCAAAGACAATCGAGAGGATAATGTAAATGACCGGTGTTCCGTATCGTTCAAATGTAACAAAACGTTTCTTACCTGGCCTGCGCCTGAGCGTCTCTCTCTCTTCTGCTCTCTGGCCGGGATGTTTAAACGCTGTGTTGCGCTCGCGCTCCGCCTGCGTGCTGTCACTCGTCCACAATGACTTCCATTCACGAGCGGCAGCTGCGGTCGGCAGCGCGCAGCCGTCGCGCGGCTCCGTCCGCCGATGGCTTTGTGGGATGAGTGACCGGGAAGATCAGGAAAACGGGCTAACGCACACACATGCGCGCACACACGCACACACACACACACACACACACACACACACACACACACACACACACACACACACACACACACGCACACACACGCACGCACACACACACACACACACACACACACACACACA
>NC_079419.1:13613026-13653026 GCF_026213295.1 Gadus chalcogrammus | reverse complement strand
GAGACCCCCTGCTTTGTCTGTGAACAGATTCACTCCAGCGGGCTGCGAATCACACACTCCCCACTCCCTACTCTTCCACACATGGTAGAAACTGAGAGCGCAGCCAGGCTGTTCAGACATGTAATCAGGTCGGTTGCCGAAATGTGTTTATTTTATATTTACGTTGTCTATTTCACATTGTTTTCTTCCCCCATGAGTTCCAGTTTCAGAGGAAAGCTTCCATGCTGGTGAAACGTTAGTGTGGGAGGAATGTTTCCGAGCAAGGTTACACTGGATCCTTATCATGAATCACCTTTTAGCTTAAGCTCCCAGTGTTATCACCCTCGAGACCTGCTGGGTAACCTTGCTCTGACACAGATCTCCTCTCTCTCTCTCTCTTGCTGTCTACTGTCTCTCTCCTGTCTCTCTGTCGCCTTGACTCACTCTCTCTCTGTCTGCCTATCTGATTTTCTGTCGCCTCTCTATCTACTCTCTGTCTCTCACCTCTCTGTCTACTCTCTGTCTCTCTCTCTTCTCTCGGCCGCCTCTATTTCTCGCTCCTCTCCTCTCTCTGTCCTTCTCTTTTCCTCAATATCTCTCTCTCTCTCTCTCTCTCTCTCTCTCTCTCTCTCTCTCTCTCTCTCTCTCTCTCTATCTGTTTCTCACTGTCTTGCTCTCTTTCCTCTGTCTCTCACTCCCTCTGCTGCATCTCTCTCACTCCATCTGTCGCTTCTCCCTTCCCTCTGTGTGTGTGTGTGTGTGTGTGTGTGTGTGTGTGTGTGTGTGTGTGTGTGTGTGTGTGTGTGTGTGTGTGTGTGTGTGTCTCTCTCTCTCTCTCTCTCTCTCTCTCTCTCTATCTCCTCTCTCTCTCTCTCTCTCTCTCTCTCTCTCTCTCTCTCTCTCTCTCTCTCTCTCTCTCTCTCTCTATCTCCTCTCTTTCTCTTCCTCCTTATGTGAACAATGTGAATTATTCTCAGATGAGAATTGTTCCATCATCCCGGTATTCCCCGAAGGACTTTTATTCTCTAACAAATCAATTTTTATACAGGCACCGTCCCCTTTCGCAAAAAAAAGGACAATAGTTCACCTTCTTACACAATGGGAAAAGAAGATTCCGTACAGCTCTCACATAAAATTGCAAACAATAGATACTACAGGCCTACGTATTTTATGATAGGCATGTTCCTGTGTAACCGAGAGTGAGCCGCCTGGCCCTGATGTTGACCAGTACCTTGACAGCTTCTTGTCAGCCCAGCACCCCAGGCCTGCAGCACTGGTCCCCAGTTCCTCCTGTAGTGTTAGCTCTAGTGACTCAGCCCACTTGACTGACCCCACTTGAAATGGGAGCAGATTCCACATAAAGCTACCGCATTTAGCTACTTAGGTTTCATGCAACTCAAGCTCATTACAGAGCCTTACACATGTTTAGAATGTGGTGATGAAGTAGGCTGAATGTAATTAGGCTGAATATAATTCAGAGAGTGTAATGAGTGAATTGCTCATCATTTATTTTCGGGGTTGGTCAGTAAAACCATCCAACATTTTCTTCTTACAGCTCCAAATATGTGAAGATTCAGATTCATCTTAAATATCACAACTTTTTCTCGGATACTCAGACAGAGAAAAAACAATCTCAGATAACACGCTGTGAGCATGCTGTATAAGTTGTCATTATTTATGACGTTTTAAAGAATGAAAAATGAATCAAGTTAGAATAGAAAACCAATGCATGTTTTTTGTAACTGAAGAATGGGCTGTCAGTAGCCGTAGCGGACTGTCTTTTGACAAACCCTTACTTTCCTCGGGCTTTAGGAGCATCAGGAACCCCCCACGGAGGCGAATTTCACAGCGGCGTTCTGGCTGACTCAACAGGGCGCGGGGGTCCGGTATCGCCCTCCCTCTGACCTGCAGAGCTCTGTCTGGGGTGAGCGCCCATAAAGGGATGTCGGGGTCCGTGGCTGATCCACCTCCTATCTCCGCACTCTGCTTCCACCGAGACGGTGGAAGCAGAGTGCGGAGATAGGAGGTGGAGGTGGTGGGGGTAGGGGGAGGTGGAGGAGGAGGAGGAGGAGGAGGAGGAGGAGGAGGAGGAGGTGGGGGGTGGAGAAGGCGGAAGAGGAGGAGGAGGTGGAGGTGAGGGGGTACCGGGCGCCGCTGCGTTGAAAGCGGGACAGTGTTCGATGCGATGTGGACGAGGTGGAGGAGGGGCTGGCGGGGGTGGAAGAGGATGAGTGGGTGGAGGTGAGGGGGTGGAGGTGAGGGGGGTGGAGGTGAGGGGGTACCAGGCGCCTCTGCATTGAAAGCGGGAGCGTGTTCGATGCGGCTGACCTACTTAAAGGAGCCCAGATGGATTTGTCTGACTTCTCCCAGCTCAGACTCCATCAGTCAGGCTTCACCTGGGGGTGTGCAGCCTCCGTCAGAGACAATAGAGCAGCACCTGGAGATCGAGAAAGAGAGAGAGAGAGAGAGAGGATATAGCGAGAGAGAGGCGATAGAGAGAGAGAGAGAGGCGATAGAGAGAGAGCCATTAAGATGCAGCCGCTGGCTGATAGAGGAATGGGGCTGAGCACCTGGTCCTCCATGTACTATACCGTCTACAGAGAACACACACACACACACACAGACAGACATACAAGCGCACACTAGCGCTGGCCGAGTTTATGTTTGCTGTTAACAGCCAATTATGCTCTTAGAGATTCGCGCCTCCGCACTTTTGGATTCTGAATTTAAAGTCTGACTTGTGAGACTACAGTGTCCCAGATCTGAGACGAGGGAACCATTGAGTCGCCTTGCTGTCACTTCATATTAGCTGCTGGTGTCCTGTGGGTGGGGGTGGGCTGGGGTTGGGGTTGGGGATTATGGGTTGGTCACCACAACGCCTGAGGGCTTCCAGGCTGGGGGTTCTTGTTTAGGTCGGTGAAGGGGGGGGGGGGGGGGGGGGGGGGCAAGGTTTATGCGAGTGTAGTAGGTCAAACACACACTTGCAGAGACGCACACGTGGGCATGCACACACGCACATATGCCCATACACACACATACACCAGGACACACACACACACACACACCACACACACACACACACACACACACACACACACACACACACACACACACACACACACACACACACACACACACACACACACACACACACACCCGACTGCACACACACACACGCATGCACACACAAATACGCATGCACACATGGACAAACACACATGCACTCACACACAGACACACAAATACATTCACCCCAGAGAATGCTCTCTCTTTCTGTACCAGAAAGTTTTTATTTTAACAAATGGAGACATTTCCAGTCGTTTCCAACCCCGCATTTACATCAAGCAGATCCATTTCCCATATGTCATTCAGCCCACCACGATTCATTTAACATGCAGATCACCTCAATCTGTCAGAACTCCCTGCTAATGTTCCTTACATCCTCACGTACAGCCGTTCAGGGCGTACGTACCAGCATTTGCACCTTCTACACAGCAACTGGAAACAGACAGACCTTAAGCCCTACGGTATCCACCCTGAAGGTCATGGAAGTCGAGGAATCAGACAATGCCTTTATTTCTGTAACGTATTCATGACTGGAAGTGGTTACGTGTGTTAAGTTCCCTAGGCTGTTAGTTTGATGGAGTAACCTTCACATGTTTCTTGGCCCATGTCTCTCTTGAAAAATCGCTTTCAACCTCAATAAGTCGTAATAAACGTGAGTTCAATAAAGGTTGAATGAGATAGAATGTTTCCTTACAAGGACAGCTACTGAATGAAAGCCGTATCGGTGTTGAGGGAGCCTTCTCACACGCTCAGAGCAGATCAGTGGCTGATCTTCCTCTGAGCGTCGGTGAGAGACTTGTGGTCCAAGCATCCCTAATCTGGGATCTAGCAGTCCTACTCGTTACAGTACATCTCATAGGGGGAGACGACACGGAGTCTGGGCCGTAGTCTGTCCTTCCTCCTGTTTCGTTACGGAGATATCATACCGAAGATAAACTCTTTCATAAGGCGATTTGAATACGTGCATTTCTACAGCAGCCAGTCTGCAGGGTTTGAAACATTTACAGACACTTTCCTACATCTTCCTAGCGCTGGCCGAGTTTATGTTTGCTGTTAACAGCCAATTATGCTCTTAGAGATTCGCGCCTCCGCACTTTTGGATTCTGAATTTAAAGTCTGACTTGTGAGACTACAGTGTCCCAGATCTGAGACGAGGGAACCATTGAGTCGCCTTGCTGTCACTTCATATTAGCTGCTGGTGTCCTGTGGGTGGGGGTGGGCTGGGGTTGGGGTTGGGGATTATGGGTTGGTCACCACAACGCCTGAGGGCTTCCAGGCTGGGGGTTCTTGTTTAGGTCGGTGAAGGGGGGGGGGGGGGGGGGGGTGGGGGGGGGCAAGGTTTATGCGAGTGTAGTAGGTCAAACACACACTTGCAGAGACGCACACGTGGGCATGCACACACGCACATATGCCCATACACACACATACACCAGACACACACACACACACACACACACACACACACACACACACACACACACACACACACACACACACACACACACACACACACACACACACACACACACACACACACACACACACACACACACGTACACACAAAAAACATTAATGAACACACATGGAAAGACACAAAAATGAATGCTCTGTTTTACAGACCATAATTAATGACATTTTGGACCAATTAAAGCCAGATTCCAGATTAACCATAAATAGTAACAAACTCCCCCCCCCCACACACACACAGATACACACACGGGTCCAGTCCAGCTCTTCCTGCCTCAGGCAAAACACTTCCACTGTAAATGCCAACAAACAGAGGTTTTTCTGTCATAAGCTGTTACCATCACCGGAGCAGCTAGCACACAAGCCCCCATGCGCTAGGTGTCACCAGATATGCTAACACACCGCTCATAACGCTTTGTTGTGTAGTTGCTAGGCTGCTCCACCCCCAGTCGAAAGGTACTTGGTTAGATTACCTGTTGTCCACAACCTACCTGTAGGGACCCTCTTGATGCCCCCTAACTCCCTATACCAACTCCCTATAACCTCTGAACATCTGGATTCACTTTGGTAGAAAACATACTGCTCCAGCTAGCCAATACCCTTCCTGTTACCTTCCTCTACCTCCAGGTGCAGACATAGAGAGAGAGAGAGAGAGAGAGAGAGAGAGAGAGAGAGAGAGAGAGAGAGAGAGAGAGAGAGAGAGAGAGAGAGAGAGAGAGAGAGAGAGAGAGAGAGACAGAGAGAGAGAGGAGCGTCTGGACACGGCTGCAATGGCTGCTGGTGGTATCTGGGTCAGACCCTCTCAGCATCTTGACCTTCGACCTGGTCATGTGACTCAGGGCTCATCCACAGAGAGCCGCCTGACCGGAGCGGTCCGACCAACGGGCACGGTGACTCAGAACTGTTCAGAAGGAAGAGTGACCGTTGGAGCTCTGAGAGGAGGAGGAGATGTCCTCCTGAGCACTCCTCAGTCACCCTCGGTGTCTCCAGACTCTCGGTGGGTCCCCTGGAGAATGTGGAAGACAAGGACAGGCAGGTAGACACATCTGGAGTGCTATCAGATGAAAGGTCCACGCAAATATCGAGGGAATGGAAGGATGCAGGCTGTGTGTGTGTATGTGTTGTGGCAACCCCGATCCCACGGAGGAGTTCGAGCCCCGCCAGCGCCCTCTCCGCGGGCAGGTAGTCAGGGGGAGATCTGTGCCGCTCGGCGCAGCGCTGCGGGAGGGAGCATCGAGCGCACCCGCGCAATCACGGAGATGCGGAGGCACCGCGGCGGAAGCAAGACAGCGGAGGGGACTTAACGGCCGCGGTGGACACCAGTCGGAGAACGCGACCGGAAACGGGAGAAAGACGCAGTGGGTGGAGATTACCCGAACCCCCGCTAATGCAATACGCTTCCCCCCAGGACTAAGCCGCCGAAGACCGCAGGGGATCGAGACCCCCGCCCCCGCAGCAGGAACCAGACCCGGCGCGGCGCCCTTTATTCCCAGACCCGGAAGAACCTGAGTTCACTCCTTTGTTCCTTTTTGCATAAGTGGTTAACCAAATAAACGAACGTTAACCCACGCCCTTGTTGATCCATCTCCTCGGGAAACCAGCCGCCGACGATCGGGGTTGCCACAGTGGTGGAGAATGCGGGCAACGCGATCCCACGGGCAGACCCTAGAGGACCATGAGTCAACCCGGAGTCCCGCCGCAACGCGGGAGGAGGAGATCGAGGTGCTGCGGCGATGCATGGCCCGGATGGCTGAGCAGCTCGCACGGGAGCCGTCACGCCGCCCCCACGAAGCGGCTCACCAAACTGGGACCGGACGATGACGTTGAGGCCTACCTTGAGATTTTTGAGCGGACCGCGGCCCGTGAGAGGTGGCCAGCGGACCAGTGGGGCTACATACTGGCGCCTTTCCTGTCCGGGGACGCTCAACGCGCCTACCGCGACCTCAGCACGGCCCAGGCGGCGCACTACCCCACGCTCAAGCGGGCCATCCTCGCCCACTACGGCCACAGCCTCCCAGCCCAGGCGCAGCGGTTCCACGACTGGGTGTACGACCCCCTGGGCTCGGTGAGGAGCCAGGTATCACAACTCGTCCGCCTGGCGGAGCGGTGGCTCGTCGAGGGGGAGGGTCCCCCGCACCTGGACCGGCTGGTGATCGACCGCTGCATCCGAGCCCTGCCCACCGGGGCCAAACGCTGGGCCTCCGGAAACCAACCCAGGACGGTGAACGACCTCGTGGAGTTACTGGAGAACCACCAGGTCACCCAGCGGCTGTGCGGCGGGGCGACCCCGGCCCCGGGGGGGGCGGGGGAGACGCGGACCGAGCGGCGCGGACGGACGCCGGAGAGCCAGCGCACCCAGGCACCGCCCACCCGCGCACCCGCCTACCCGAACCAGACCATCGCGGACCGCCGAGGGCCCGCCCCTCCGACCCAGAGAGAGGAGTGGAGGTGCTACACGTGCGGCCAAACGGGCCACCTGGCTCGCCATTGTCCCGGAGCCGGAGACGTATCCATGCCCACGGCCAGTCCGGACAGGAGAGGGGGGGCCTGCCTCCGCACCACCTGCTGGTCCCACGAGAGGACCGACACCCCCAGCCTACCGGTCCGCGTGGGGAGGCACGACACCCACGCCCTGCTCGACTCCGGGAGCGTGGTTACGCTGGTCCGACCCGACCTGGCGGACGGGGCCCCCGGGGGGAGGATCGACGTCGGCTGTATCCACGGGCAGACCGAGTCCTACAGCACGAGGCAGATCACAGTCCGGACCCCGAAGGGCACCTTCACGGTTCGGGCCGGGCTGGTCCCAAACCTCCCGATGCCCCTCTTAATCGGGCGGGACTGCCCGATCTTCGCCCAACTGCTAGGGGCCGAGCTTCAGGCACCCCGACGCCGACCCCCTCGGACCCGACCCCGCCGGCTGCGTAGCCGGCCCGCCTATATGGCCTCCCACCCGACGCCTTCCCGGTCCGACTCGAACGAGTCCCCCGACAGGGCCCCGAGAGAGGCGGCACGACAGGCCCCCGCCTCGTCCACGGTGTCCCTTCCCCCGGGGACCCCGGACACGTTGACGGGCTCCGAGCAGGCCCCTCCGCCAGACGAGGAGGAGTCTCCGCCCCTCATAGACTTCACCGACTACCCCCTGGCCGACGGGGGAGGACCCGGCAAGGGAGGACAGTTCGCCACCGCCCAGCTGGAGGACGACGCCCTCCGCCACGCCTGGGGACACGTCCAGGTCCACGAGGGCCTCTCGCGGGACTCGGTGAGTGACAGGCGGTACCCACACTTCAGCACAAGGGGGGGGTTACTATACCGGGTGGTACAGAGAGGGGGTAAGGAGGTAGAACAGTTGTCGTTCCAAGGCCGTACGTCAGCAAGGTCCTCTACATGGCCCATACACACCTATTGGGGGCTCACCTGGGGGTGGACAAGACGAGGGACAGAATCCTGGACCGATTTTTCTGGCCGGGGGTAAAACGGAACGTAGAGGACTACTGCCGGGCGTGCCCCGAGTGCCAACACACCGCCCCGAGGCCCACGGTCCGGAACCCCCTCATACCGATGCCGCTGATAGAGGTCCCGTTCGACCGGCTGGGGCTAGACATCGTAGGTCCCCTCCCCAAGACTAGTCGAGGTCACCGCTATGTCCTAGTCATGGTGGATTACGCCACACGGTACCCAGAGGCAGTTCCTCTACGGGCCGCCACCGCCAAGGCAGTGGCGAGGGAGCTAATGGTCTTATTCAGCCGGGTGGGAATCGTCCGGGAGATCCTGACGGACCAGGGGTCCTGTTTTATGTCCCGGGTGTTGAAAGGCCTCACCAGTCTGTTACAGATCCGCCACCTCCGGACCTCCGTCTACCATCCCCAAACCGATGGGTTGGTGGAGAGGTTTAACAAAACCCTGAAGTCCATGCTCAAAAAGGTCATGGAAGCCGATGGGAAGAATTGGGACCAGCTGCTTCCGCATGTCCTATTCGCCGTTCGAGAGGTGCCCCAGGCCTCCACGGGATTCTCGCCGTTCGAGCTCCTCTACGGCCGGCGACCAAGAGGGCTGCTCGACATCGCCCGGGACGCCTGGGAGAGCCAACCATCACCCCACCGCACCGTTGTCGAGCATGTGGAGCAGATGCGCGGCCGGATGGCGCAGATCTGGCCCGTGGTCCGGGAACACCTCGGTCGGGCCCAGCAAGCCCAAGCCCGGGTGTACAACCGAGGGGCCAAGCTCCGCACCTTCAACCCGGGGGACCAGGTGCTGGTCCTCGTCCCGACTGCTGAGTGTAAGTTCCTGGCCAAATGGCAAGGCCCCTACGACGTCATCGACCGCGTCGGCGAAGTCAACTACCGGGTGCGGCAACCAGGGAGGCGCAAGACCATCCAGGTCTACCACATCAACCTGCTGAAGCAGTGGCACCCACCAACAGCCCTGCGGGATCCAGCCCTCCTGTCCCTATCCGCCCAACTACCCCTGCCCGAGGTACCAGTGGGGGACCAGCTGAGCCCCAGCCAGTCCCAGGACCTGAAGGAAGTGGTCCTCCAGCACCTCGACGTCTTCTCGGAGCGGCCCGGAAGGACCGCGACCGTCAGCCACGACATCAAGACGGAACCGGGAGTCAGAGTCCGACTCCGGCCCTACCGCATTCCGGAGGCACGGCGGGCCGCCATCCGAGCGGAAGTCACCAGCATGCTGCAGATGGGGATCATCGAGGAGTCCCACAGCGCCTGGTCCAGCCCGGTGGTCCTGGTCCCCAAACCGGACGGGTCGTACCGCTTCTGCAATGACTTCCGGAAGCTGAATGAAGTGTCGGCCTTCGACGCCTACCCCATGCCCCGCATAGACGAGCTAATAGAGCGGCTGGGGCCGGCCCGGTTCATTACCACCCTGGACCTGACGAAGGGGTACTGGCAGGTCCCTCTCACTCAGCGGGCCCGGGAGAAGACAGCATTTGCCACCCCCGACGGGCTGTACCAGTACACGGTCCTCCCGTTCGGGGTGCACGGGGCGCCCGCGACCTTCCAGCGCATGATGGACCGGGTCCTACGGGCCCACAGGGAATATGCCGCCGCCTACATAGACGACATCGTCATCCACAGCAGCACCTGGGACCGGCACCTACATCACCTCCGTGCCGTCCTGGGAGCGCTCCGAGCCGCCGGCCTCACGGCCAACCCTAAAAAGTGCCACCTGGGCCTCGAAGAGGCGTCCTACCTGGGCTACCGGGTGGGGAGGGGCAGCGTCAAACCGCAAGAGGAGAAGGTGCAGACCATCCAGACCTGGCCCCGGCCGAGGACGAAGAAGCAGGTGAAGTCGTTCCTGGGACTGGTGGGATATTACCAGCGCTTCATCCCGGCGTTCGCGACCCTGGCCAGCCCCCTCCACGAGTTGACGCGGAGGGCTCTGCCTGACCGGGTCGAGTGGACAGAGGAGGTCGACGAGGCGTTCTTGTCCCTCCGACGGGCCCTCTGCACCGAGCCCCTCCTGATCACCCGGACTTCAACCTCCCCTTCGTCGTCCACACCGACGCGTCCGAGGTGGGCCTGGGAGCGGTCTTATCCCAGGTCCGGTCGGGCGAGGAGCACCCGGTGACTACATCAGCCGGAAACTCCTGACCAGCGAGAAAGCCTACTCGACCGTAGAGAAGGAGGCGCTGGCTATAAAGGGCCGTGGAGAAGCTCCGCTATTACCTCCTCGGACGCACCTTCACCCTGGTCACAGACCACGCCCCCCTGAAGTGGATGGCCACGGCCAAGGACACCAACGCCCGGGTGACGCGCTGGTTCCTGGCCCTGCAGGACTACCACTTCCAGGTGGTCCACCGGCCCGGACGCGCACACGCCAACGCAGACGCACTGTCCCGGAGGGACGCCTGCCTAGGCCTATGCCGGGCAGACCCCGACTTGCAGCTGGGGGGGGGTGTGTGGCAACCCCGATCCCACGGAGGAGTTCGAGCCCCGCCAGCGCCCTCTCCGCGGGCAGGTAGTCAGGGGGAGATATGTGCCGCTCGGCGCAGCGATGCGGGAGGGAGCATCGAGCGCACCCGCGCAATCACGGAGATGCGGAGCACCCGGCGGAGCAAGACAGCGGAGGGGACTTAACGGCCGCGTGGACACCAGTCAGGAGAACGCGACCGAACGGGAAAGACGCAGTGGGTGGAGATTACCCGAACCCCCGCTAATGCCAATACGCTTCCCCCCAGGACTAAGCCGCCGAAGACGCAGGGGATCGAGACCCCGCCCCCCGCAGCAGGACCAGACCCGGCGCGGCGTCCTTTATTCCCAGACCGGAAGAACCTGAGTTCACTCCTTTGTTCCTTTTTTGCATAAGTGGTTAACCAAATAAACGAACGTTAACCCACGCCTTGTTTGATCCATCTCCTCGGGAAACCTCAGCCGCCGACGATCGGGGTGCCACAGTGTGTGTGTGTGTGTGTGTGTGTGTGTGTGTGTGTGTGTGTGTGTCTCCGTGTGTGTTTGTGTGTTTCAAGGAGACACTGAGATACTCTTCGCTTGCATTTTAATTGTGAAGGACTTTGCAATGCAAAAGAGAAACAGCGAGACAGCAGGAGAGAGAGAGAGAGAGAGAGAGAGAGAGAGAGAGAGGAGAGAGAGAGCGAGAGAGAGAGATGAGAGAGAGGAGAGGAGGGGTGTGAGGAGAGCGACACACACACACACACACACACACACACCCACACACACACACACACACACACACACAACACACACACACACACACACACACACACACACACACACACACAAACAAACACAGTGAGAGATAGTATGTGAAATTGTGTGTGTGTGTGTGTGTGTTTATGTGTGTTTGTGTGTCTCTGAGAGAGAGAGCGAGAGAGAGAGAGACAGAGAGATAGTGAGAGAGAGTCCTAGAGAGAGAGAGAGAGAGAGAGGGAGACGTGAGATGCAGGAGGCCAAGGGCATTCAGGCATCCCTTGGGAACCAGCAGCAGCAGCAGAGGGTGTCCCCTGCTGAGGAGGAGGAGGAGGAGGAGGAGGAGGAGGAGGAGGAGGAGGAGGAGGAGGAGGAGGAAGAGGAGGGGGAGGAGGAGGAGGAGGAGGAGGAGGAGGAGGAGGAGGAGGAGGAGGAGGGTCTGCAGGCGAGGAGCAGGAGGAGGTGCTGGAGCATGACTCTTCATGAGGAGTGCCGGAGGAGGAGGTGTCTGTAAGGCAAATTACTCTTATGCTCCTATCAGGAAACCACTGTATGTATGTGTGTGTTTGTGCATATGTGTGTGTCTGTGTGTGTGTGTGTGATGCATGTGCTGTCTGCCTCAGGACCAGAGGAGCTGGCTCGGGACCAGAAGAACTGGCTCAGGACGAGACAAGCCAGCTTAGGACCAGAAGAGCCGGCTCAGGACCAGAGGAGCCGGCTCAGGACCAGAGGAGCCGGCTCAGGACCAGAGGAGCCGGCTCAGGACCAGAGGAGCCGGCTCAGGACCAGAGGAGCCAGCTCAGGACCAGAGGAGCCAGCTCAGGACCAGAGGAGCCAGCTCAGGCCCAGAGGAGGTAGCTCAGGACCAGTGGAGCTGGCTCAGGACCAGAGGAGCTGGCTCAGGCCCAGAGGAGCTGGCTCAGGACCAGAGGAGCTGGCTCAGGACCAGAGGAGCTGGCTCAGGACCAGAGGAGCCTGTCCAGGCAGAGGCGTGTCCTGACGACATTAATAGGGGGTGTCCCAGGAGTGGTTCAGGATATCACAGGGCAGGAGGACAGCCCAATGTAAGACAGAGCCGCGGCAGAGCAGTACAGAGAGTGTATATCAAATATAGGGCATTTATATCAATACAATTTACTTGACGTTGTAACATTGATATGGTAGTTTTAGGAGGGGGGGGGGGGGCATGCCAATAGAGCATTTGGTGTCATGGGGGGCCTGTGCCACCACAGCCCCCTCAGTGAACACGGCCCTGGACAGGGAGAACCACTGCAACGCAAGTCAAGCATGCAAACGAACAAGTGTCTGAAATTAAAATGGATTACAAAATCGATGTCTCCCCCTCTAACCCTGACCGAGTAGGGAGTAGATTGATGAGGTGGACGGCTTTCCTCTGCAGGGGTCGTGAGTTAAGTTTTCATTAAATAACGATAAAGCCCACTTAGATAAAAGACAACAGCCCCACCAGGAGTTTTAGAGAAATGTGGGAAGCCATTTGGAGGAAGATAGCGCCAACGTAATGACTAGAGAGCTATTCTTATCTCCCTCGCTGGTTGAGGCTAATCACTCACATGAAACGGTGCGTGTGTGATTTTATGTGTGTGTTTGTATGTCTGTGCGTGTCTTACTGTGTGTGTGAGTGTGTGTGTGTGTGTGTGTGTGTGTGTGTGTGTGTGTGTGTGTGTGTGTGTGTGTGTGTGTGTGTGTGTGTGTTTCTATGTTTGTGTGTGTGTGTGTGTGTGTGTGTGTGTGTGTTTACGTGTGTTTGTATGTGTGTATTGTGTGTGTGTGTGTGTGTGTGTGTGTGTGTGTGTGTGTGTGTGTGTGTGTGTGTGTGTGTGTGTGTGTGTGTGTGTGTGTGTGTGTGTATGTGCGAGCAAGCATACAGCAAGCGTGTGTATGTGACTAATGTCTACGTATCCAGGGTTTTATTGAAAAAGCATGTGTCTGTGTGTGTGTGTATATTTGTTTGTGGATTTCTGTGTGTGTGTCATATTATTGTTGCCATCCTGCTTTATTGCTTAAACTATAATGAACTAACTTAACTATTCAAATTATTCAACAAACCAAACTTCTCAATTGTACTTTATTAATACAATAATATATTCATTGCCACAAATGTAAACTTGAAAAAAATTAAATATAAAGCTATCTCTATATGTTATTTCTGTTGTTGCTGAAATGTTGCATGTTTTATGTTTCATGATATGTTATATTTTTATTTCTAAAGGTTACGAATGTTTCGCTTTCTAAAGGTTACGTGTTTTAGTCCCCAAAAGGCTAAAAACAGAACACGCAGAAGTACACAGATGGTTTGGGGGCATGGGGATTCACAGGTGTGGGCGTACAAGGCAGAGAGAGAGAGAGAGAGAGAGAGAGAGAGAGAGAGAGAGAGAGAGAGAGAGAGAGAGAGAGAGAGAGAGAGAGAGAGAGAGAGAGAGAGAGAGAGAGAGAGAGAGAGAGATAGTCTGAGGTGATCTAGGGTTTTCATGCATTTCCACAGCTGGGTAAATGTACTCCAGGGGTTATTAGTGTGTGTGTGTGTGTGTGTGTGTGCGCGCGTGGGTATGTTTGTGTCTTTCTGTGTGTGTGTTTGTGTGATGTGTGCGTGTGTTTGTGTTCTTGTGGTTTGTGAATGTGTGTGTGGGAGTAGACAGTGAAACAAAGTAGAGGCTGAAAAAACATTTAGTCATCAAATAGAGAAAATATAATCATAAAACAGCCGGGAGCAGCAGATGTTTAATTTCCTCAACAGAGAAAGTCAAACTTTTTCTGGAGCTCATGAACATCAACCAGCGATACAATTAAGGAAAAAAGCTATGGGTTAAGATTACTATTATATAATCAAACGATACCCATATTGCAAGACATACGCTCGACTTAATAACCAGAAGGTTCTCTAACTGTAGGGTAAGAATATTGTACATAACGATTGGCCAGAACTGATACTCAAAAGTATGAATGGCATTGAATGAATGAATGAATGAATGAATACTTTATTCCAGACTCAAAGTTCCATATAAAAGACAATACAAATACAAGGTCAACATAGATTAAAGTAGATTAAAGCATTTAATGAAAAACACGGTTATATGTCGGAATTGTCTAATGGTAAATTCTTTTTTTTTATATTATGTGATTGTATGATGTACATTGTATCGACTGATTGCATACAGATGAGCTGCAATAAAAGTGTGGTGAAATAAAGGTAAGGAGGGTACTTTCTTCTTTTTCATGACTAATTTAATATTTGATAGTAAATAATTATTTATTTTTTTGACTTTTTCGACTGATCTGACGTCTTGATGAAACGTGTCTTCAGCCAACTACAGGGAGTCGGGCTTTTACTTTGAAAGCAACAAGGCAGTGACAGCGTCGAGCGCCGTCAAACTTAAAAGAGGACTAAACAAGACTTCAGCAGACCACAACAATATTTTCCACAAAAACATTCGGAAGTGTAACGTTTGTTCTACAAATACAAATCTCTCTTTGCGATTTGAATTTAGATATTCTGTCGTTTAAAGCCCGGAAGTGTTGTTATTGCGCTGTGTCTAACTTCATCTCCATTACAATGTTAGCCGGGCGGATGAGCTGATTATGTCTAAACATTTATTCTACTTCCGAACTGGAACATGTCATCGTTCCCAGAGGATCTGTTGCAAGAAAAATTGACCGAGGTATGGATAACACTCAACTACATAATTCAACTAATTTAGTACAGAAATCCCCGCCACAAAATGCAAATTAAAGTTTATTTCGACATCCCTTTCACACTTTCTGCAGGACCACATTGCATGTACTACTGACTGGGTTCTATGTAGAACAAATCAACAATGACTATGTCCACATTTCAACCTTTAATTAACTGGTCACCCCTTGTTCCTTTCTTCCCAGTGTCAGTACAGCTTCCCAGACGAAACCCTGCATGACGTCAGGCGTGTCAGAGCTGTCTACAAGGACCTGCGTCTTCATGTGGACTACTATCGTAAGTGTACTCTTCTGTGGACCGATGGTCACATTCACACCAAGATGGTCTTCCATGGCTTAAATAAGGGGAGCATGCTGCCATCTGGATTTCAGATTCACTTTCAGAAGACTAGTATTATATCTTTACGGGAATATTGTTTTTGCTGAAAACACAAAAAAAAAGAACAAAAAAAACGGACAGATAAATTTGATTGGGCAATCAATATGGCCCAATACTAGGAAATCAGAACCAAAATACAACTGTGTTCCAGTCAAATGTAATTACAAGTACAAACATGCACATGAGCTGATAAGCCGGTTTAGGCTTTTATGTGCGTCACAGTATAAACACATAAATAATTGTTCCAATGTCAAATTTGTAATCATATTAATTAATTTGAAAAACACAAAAAGTAACTAATACTCGCTATCCTACTAACATTCAGCGCTTTTTATGAATATGAATACTTCATATGTCCTTGGTCATCAAGTGATTCCTAGTAGTTGAACACGTCTCAGTGATAGCAGGAATGAGGTTCTTCTTTCTCCTGAGAAGTATGGGAGAAATGTACCACTCTCCCTCTAGTACGGCCTCGGGAATGAACCGAAGCTAGACCTTTTTCAATGTGCGTTGATAACGTGTTCCATACGTGGTAGGAGCTGGTGAACAGCGTAGTAAATCTCCACGTAAGGGAAGAGTGCATGGGACGAGGTCATGACGTATGAATGATGTACGGGCAGAATGGAGGCATAGGTAGGGACCCAGCAGTGGCTCTTCAGTTCTTTGTCAAACCAACTCGGCTTTGTTCTTACTTGCTCGCGAGTAATAATAAAGACTTTTTTCACTTTCATGCTTCAGGCTTCTCAAACTCTCTTACATTGTTAAAGTGTTAAATAAAATCATAGTTTATTTGAATACCCAAAAGGAAGACGTATCAAACATTCTCCAAGTCAGTCAAGCACTTGTCCAACTGCATTGCGCTGTATAAAAGCATAACTTCACTGCCAGTAACTAATTTCTGTAATGTGACTCTCACCGGAAAAACTGGCTTCACCAATAGTCTTTTATTTTTATAGTGGGTTTTGCTGTCCCCTTTTCATCCAACCATTATACTAGTTTACTGTCCTTCAGTCAGTAGAACCATCAATATCTCCATACTGGATTCAGTATACATTCAGCCACTTTAACACTCAACCATCAGGAGATATCCATTCAGATCACGTGACCTGTGACCAAACACACACAGGTGGTTATTAATAGCCTACTATAAGGATATTTGATTACGATATTTAGAAAAAAGTTTGTATATATGTAGTGGAAACTACTGAACGCCAATTGTGCATGGGTGTCACATGAACATTTGATGCTCAAATGTAATTCAGGAGGATATGATGATTCATGGGGAAGAAAATGTGACTTGCGCTGGCTGAGTCACATTGAGGTTGATTTTTTTTAAGACAGAGAGAGAGAGACAGACAGACAGACAGACAGACAGACAGACAGACAGACAGACAGACAGACAGACAGACAGACAGACAGACAGACAGACAGACAGACAGACAGACAGACAGACAGACAGACAGACAGACAGACAGACAGACAGACAGACAGACAGACAGACAGACAGACAGACAGACAGACAGACAGACAGACAGACAGACAGACAGACAGACAGAGCTCAAGTGTGTGCCTGCCAGCCGATGTATTGTGTTTAGTTGTATAGTCTGATCCACAACGTCCACAGCTTACCTGAAGGAAGATGCCTTGACCCCAACTGTCTCCTTCATGACCTGTATCACCTGCGCTGTGCTGAACTGAACTCAGTCCCTTTGGATGAAAGAGTCTCTACTAAACGACTTGAAAGTAAAATAACTAATGATATGCTAAGGCACTTATGAACCCTAGTTACATTCATCCCTTTGGTTGTCTGCAGCCTGCTCCTCTGTGCTCAGTTCAACTCACCCCACACCCTTACTCTCGGTTCCTCTCTTTACTTCCGCTACTTCCTGTTGGGGCCAATCTCATCAATCTAATGTTAATCTTTATGACCCTTTTAACCTAGCGTACTGTAAACTCATGTGCCCCCACTTCTGGGCGCGGGTTTGGGCCCTTACACACACACACACACACACACACACACACACACACACACACACACACACACACACATACACATACACATACACATACACACACACACACACACACCGTTTTTTGGTAGCTTATGAGATGTAGTTCCACGTTGCTGTAATTACGAGGGGGAGATGAAGAGGCAAGCAGTATGGGTCGAGAGACAGGTTTAGGTTTAGGGTTAGTTCATCCGACGTTATATCACATACATACACATGCAGTATACATACAGCCGGGCCCACAGACATTGGGCCGTGCTTTCCTTGCGGGCCCCTCCTCTACCCCACTAAACTGGATCTGTAAATACTGTTTATATTTTGGTTATATCTGTATAATAATACCCTGCATTATATTGATTGATTCCTAAAATATTCTTTTTTTTCAAGTAAATGTCTAGTATATTATGCCCTGAATAGGTAGTTCTTCAGTGCCCAGTCTGACTGTTCTGTTTATCTGACAATACAAGACTTGAACTAGACCGTGAAATGTTCCCCCTTCCTCTTCCTCATCCTCCACTCTGTGTGGTTCTATAACAGCAGGTAAGCCTGAGAAGAAGGGGAAGAAGCTGCTCTACCTGGATGGAACCATACCGGTCCTGTACAAGGGTAAGGACGACCCGTTCAAAATAACTTTATTGGCCAAAGCAGCTGTTAAAGTCTAACAAAGAGGACAATGTCAACTTGGATAATAACATGCTAAAATAAAATCCCCCCCTATATAGAAACAAAGAAAGTGATATATAGAATGTCAAAAGTAAAATATAAAGTACCAAGGAAGTAGACTATGATGGAAAGATGGATCAGTACTAAACCATGGAGTGGATCTAATCGTGCAGAGCTGAGAGCCAGGACGAAGTGCAGAGCTAAACTTGTCAAACCTGACTAACTGGGTGATCCAAATATCTCACCAGCTACACTTTACCCTGATACTCCATGGGTAGAAACTAGGCCACACACCATGTTTTTTGTAGCTAATCTAATATTGATCCTATGTTTTTATTTGTTCTCAGCTTTGTAGGGTGCTTCGGTTGAGTGCTTTGCCAGTGTCAGTCAGAGGCTCAATGTTATTGTATTGTCTTCTGTAAGTGTTGTAAAGTAACCAACAATTGTATGTGCTTGCCACTTTTTCTATGTACATCCTCACTGTACCGACAGTAAGTGTATATTGTTGTTTCTCTTTTTTCTGACAAATGTACTTGCTTTGGATAAAAGCGTCTGCTGAATGCAATTAATGTAAAATGTAAACGTAAATGTGTTATGTGAAAGACAGATTGGACAGTACTTAATAAAGAAAACAGAAGTTCTGGAAGCTTCCCACCAGATGTTCCTGGCCATGTGTTGTATAAGTTGTGTATATATATGTGATTGATTGATTATTGATGAATTGCTCGTTTTCTCAGAGTATCAATACAACACCCCGGTGCGCATTTGGCTCCATGAGAACCACCCTGCCAGCTGGCCCAGATGCTGGGTCCGTCCCTCCGTCTCCATGGTGATCAACAGTGCATGTCCCTTCGTGGACGCCCAGGGCCTCGTCATCCTCCCCTGTCTCAGCAACTGGACCCAGGTAGGGGAGGGGGGCGGGGCACCCGTCCGAGACCCATTGATAAATAACTAAGTAGTGTGTCTACTGCAATACTACCACTTCAGTGATGAGGGTTCACTTACCTACCTACCTATCTATCTAGCGCAGTCTGTCTGTCTGTCTGTCTGTCTCTGTCTCTGTCTCTGTCTCTGTCTCTGTCTCTGCTCCGTCTCGCTCACACTCTGTATCTCTCTCCATCTTGCTCGCTCTTTCTCTCTGTCTGTCTCTCTCTTTCTCTGTTTCTGTCTGCCTCTCCATCTCGCTTGCTCTCTATCACTGTCGTACTGTCTCTCTCCCTCTCCTTCTCGCTCTCTCTCTGTCCGTCTGTCTTTCTATCTCTCGCCTTCAATTCAATTTAAACAAGCTTTATTTGCGTGGAAAACAAACAAAGGAGGTGAATAATTAGGTCCAATTATAAAACATTCTCTCTCTCTCTCCCTCAGGGCGTGTCCAACTTGACCCGACTCATCGATGAAATGAGGATGGCGTTCCAGAAGGTCACACCCATTTACGCCAGGATTCTTCCCGCTTCGAGAGACGGAGACCCTGTGCCGTCGCCAGGGCAACAGGGGCCGTCTGTACCCAGCGTCCTGGTGCACAGGTTTGGGTTACTTTCATATTTTTATGCATGAATATGGTTTATTCTATAGATTTCCTCCTGCTAGCTCCCTCTATCTATTAAGCGTTTCAGAAGAAGAACATTATTCATTTTTGAAACACGTACTTTCGAATTTACAAAAGGTACTATTTACTTCTAATTACTAACTTACAACTAAGAATTTTTGATCCAAAGTAGCGTACAATGGTTTCTATTAGACACAGATCATTAAGGAGCAGGTAGGGGTCCTGGGCCATATTGACCCAGGACACCCACAGGTAGTTTGTGAAAATTGGGTTTCAAACCTAGAAGCTGCCAGGAGTCTAGTACTGTCCAAATGGGTGATCTAGAATGTTCCATCTTCTGATTGGTGCTCGCTGTGAGCTCTCTCTCTCTCTCTCTCTCTCTCTCTCTCTCTCTCTCTCTCTCTCTCTCTCTCTCTCTCTCTCTCTCTCTCTCTCTCTCTCTCTCTCTCTCTCTCTCTCTCTCTCTCTCTCTCTCTCTCTCTCTCTCTCTCTCTCTCTCTCTCTTTCTCTCTCTCTCTCGCAGTGGGTCCAGCTCGTCCTCCGTGACGACACACTGCCCTCAGGAGGTCAGCCAGTCCTACCACCACACAGGTAAACACCAGTATAGCACGGCCTGGCTGATCTTCATGGAGTCCTCTGTGCGAAACATCTGCTGTGGTTACCCCGTGGGTCTCCACGTTAGCGGCGTGGCCGTTAGAGGCCCCCGACGTAGCTGACTCTCTCCTCCCGGATAACATAACTCCCCTGTCGGGACGGAGGACCATTAGTGCAGACACCAGCATAGAGGCGTCCCCACGGCAACTGGCGCAGAAGTATCATGAAGCCCTCCAAAGTATAGTCTGCTGGTTGGTAGTATGTTTTGTACTCGTCCCTCTTTATACTGGTACTACCAGTGGCCACTGTGGATTTTTATCCAAAGTTACTGATCATTCACTAGTCGTTGAGGAGCAGCTGGGAGTCACAGGTTGTGTACAGATGTGGTTCTAAGGTGTTTGGTGTGTAGAGCTGTGTAATGTACTTCAGTACAAATTTCACGTCCAGTTTTCCCTTTCTATTGTGATGACCTCTGGCTGACCTTCCTCCCAGGCAGCCAATCGGAGCCGAGCAGGGCGCTGGGTCTGCGGCCTTCGTACACAGATGAACTACTGGGGATCGACTTCAGCACTCCACAGAGCTTGAACCCCTTCCTCCGTCAGCCCTCATCCCCCTCATTCCCCCCACCCTCCTCTTCCTCCTCCTCCTCTTTCTCCCCCTCCCAGCCTACACCTCCAGCAGGTGAGACCTAATGTTTCCCAGAACTTCTTCACTATTCACTGCTCTCTAGTCGCCAGGCAGATACTTTTATCCAAAGCAACTAGAGTAAAGGTGCATCTTGCTCATGGAGGCCTACAGGTAGACGGCGGACATTGGGGTTTGGACCTAGAATCTTTTGGCTGGGAGTCAAAACACCCATACTACAGGACTATCCTGCTCTGAAGTAAACTGAACTGATAAAACTCCTCTTCTTCCTGCAGATGTTGTGAACCTGCTGTTTCGAAGACTGCAGCTGGACCCACAAAGTGGCCACCTGAACACAGGAAGTGGTCATCAAGCACCAGGAAGTGGTAATCTGACACCAGGAAGTGGTTACCTGACTCCAGAAAGTGGTCGCCTGACACCAGAAGTGGATCAACGGACTATAGGAAGTGGTTATCTGATACCAGGAAGTGGTCATCTGACTCCAGGAAGTGGTCGCCTGACACCAGAAGAGGATCAACGGACTATAGGAAGTGGTCATCTGATACCAGGAAGTGGTCATCTGACACCAGGAGGAGATCACCGGACTACTGGAACTGGTCGCCTGACACCAAGAGGAAATCACCGGACGACAGGAAGTGGTCACCTGACCCAGCAGCCAGAGCTAGCCAAGGTGAGAAGGAGGAGGAGGAAGAAGTTAGAGGAGTTGGAACAGAGATTCTAGAATTGTAGCTACGTCTCTAGTGGCTACAACAAGCCACTTGAGGCTGGAAGGCTAACATAATGCTAGTTTAAACTCCAACTCTGCTCCGTCTGGACCCGGGAGGTCTCTCTCCAGGACGGGCTCCCTGCTGAGAAGGCGGCGTTGTTCTGGAGCCTGATGACCCTGCAGAGCCAGAACTTCCAGCCCCTGGACGTCCTGGAGGCCGTGAAGCTCAACAAGGACCTCCCCTCCGCCCTCAAGTACCTGTCTCACACCTGTCCAATCTGCGAGGAGCAGGTGACCTTCAGTAAGGTGAGACCCCCAGGGTTGCCGGGACAATCCCAGTACCAGTCCTGTATGGACCACTGCCTTTGTCTGTCTGCACCGAAAAAGTTGGGTATTGGATATTTTTATGTATCAACTGATGAGGAGGTATAGATACCAGCCAGACTCCCTGACACGTCACTGGATGGTTTCTGTGGTCAGAGGAGACTTTGGAGGAACTCACGGCTGTCGTGCGACCCAATGTCCCTGTGTCTGTTGTAGATCATCGCCATGACCCACTGCCCGTGTGCTTTCTGCGAGGACTGCTTCAAGGCCTACTTCACCACGGCCATCAAGGAGAAGACCATCGATAAGCTGGTGTGTCCGCTGTGCAGCCGGCCGGACACCAGAGGCAAGCAGGGCATGGAGGACGCCGTGGACTACTTCAACCTGCTGGATACGCAGGTGAGATGCTCGGCAACAAGGTCAGAAGCTAGGCAGCCAGGTGAGACGCTAGGTAACCAGGTGAGACGCTAGGCAACCAGGTGAGGCGCTTGGCAACACAGTGAGGTGCTAGGAAACCAGGTCAGGTGCCAGGCAACCAGGTCAGTCAGGTGTTAGGCAACCAGGTCAGGTGCTAGGCAACCAGGTGAAGCGCCAGGCAACCAGGATAAGCACCAGGCAACCCCCTTAGTACTCTCTTGCCTCTGTTTCTTTACTGATGTGGTCTGTATTGGTTGGTTCTGATGGACAGATCCGTCACTACCTTGAGCCTCAGAGCCATGAGCTGTTCCAGAAGAAGCTCAGAGACCGGGCCTTGCAGGACATGCCCAACTTTCGCTGGTGTGCCCACGTAAGTACCGCTTTACCCCAATACACACATACACATACACGTACACCAGGGGTGGACTGGCCATCTGGCATACCGGGCATCGTCCCGGTGGGCCGTTGACCCAATGTGGGCCGGTCCGGTCCGCTATGTTTTATTTTTTCCTCTCTCTAAATTCCCTCCAATTGGGCCGGCCAATGGGCTACAGAGAGTTAGCAGTGTGTTGCCAGCATCGAACGCATATTATTGGTCTATGTTTGTCATTGTCAATCTTCAATCATGGGCTGACTGGCTCAGAGAGCCCTGACAGTGCTGTCCATCACAACACAAACCAGGGTGGGCGGGACCTCATGGCATGGGCCGGAGTCGCGGGAGCCGGTACGGAGCTGAAAACGCCCGGGTGGTGCTGAAAAACGGCGACTTAAGCCTCTGGAGATGGAAGTTAAATGTTCAAAATTGACAGACCTATTTCGTGCCGGGGTCCACACCCCAGCAGGTGCTGCTGCGCCAGGAGACGAGCGAGTGGAGGCATATATGCTAAGTAACGTTAGCCTGGGGCTAGCTAGGCTACATTTTGAGACATGTCCAAAACAAAGTAGAAAACGTTTTTACATTGAATGTGATGTGACCTAATTAACTGCATACTTGTGACAACATATTAGCCCAGAGTTGAAGGGCTGTGACTGTTGGTAGTTGTGGTTGATTTTGTTTAAATAGGCCGAATTGTGATATTATGGGTTATTATTGTTCAGATGATTTGGCTAAGCGCAGTCTCTTGTTGCCATAGCAACAGTAAACATTGACATGGACTAATGAGCTGTAAATAGAGATGCAGAATCAAGCTGTATTGTAAATACAGATGTGACACTTTGAATTTTAGCACAAAATACAAGTAAACCTATTGGAAATAATTAGTTTAATTTGCAATATTTGCCATTGAATTCATTGTAATCTTTCAATTCATTTATTGTTTACTGAGGTGATGACTATTTCGAGAGGAATGCAATATGTGTATGTTTAAAGGTTTATGTGAAGAAACATGTGTGATAAAATGACAATTGGTTATTCATAAATGTCACTTTATATTCTCTGCTACCATCATCTCCTGTCAAACAGGTTTTCCTGACCTGCTAGAAGTTCTTCTATGACGCGAGAGAGAGAGAGAGAGAGAGAGAGAGAGAGAGAGAGAGAGAGAGAGAGAGAGAGAGAGAGAGAGAGAGAGAGAGAGAGAGAGAGAGAGAGAGAGAGAGAGAGAGAGAGAGAGAGAGAGAGAGAGAGAGAGAGAGAGAGAGAGAGAGAGATTCTCTTGACTGTGAGTTTATTATGCAACTTGTTTTGCCTCAGATTGAAACAAAAGGTTTGATTATGATTATTTCCTGGTTGAAGATTTTCACATTGATTTTAATTTCAAACATTTGCATATCTTTTAAGTTAAATTAACAGTTATGCAGGTAGGCCGAATTACAGGTCTGAATAGATATGCATTCTCATATACATGTATGTGCACATGTATACATACATGTGCACATACACGTGTATGAGAATATGAGAAAAAAAATTCAATTCTCTATTTATGGTTTCATAATGACTGAGTCACCGTTAAAACAAATTGGTTTCAGCTCTAATGCTGTTACTGTCTGTAATATGTTTCTATTTAGATTATTTGTCAGGAGATTTTGTTATTATTGTCCGAGTCTGGTTTTAACTAATGCTGGGCTTGCACCAAACGATTTTCACAGTCACAGACTAATAACTGCAAGAGAGGAATTAGCGTTGGATCATGTGTGATATTTAACAAGGGTTTTGTAGTAGATATGGCGGTTGGAGATGCAGCAACCACAGGATATCTGCTAACTTCCTGTTCGGGTTTCACACCTTTCTTGTCAGCAGCACAAGAAACACAAACTTGAAAAACAAAAAACGGTACTATTATTCGGATATACAGGGTTCTTCCCGTTCGTCTCGTCCCACCCCTAGTGCTAATAATGTAGTGGGCTGGTCTGGAGAGAAAATGCCAGGGCTGAAATTTTCTCCCAGTCCACCCCTGACGTACACATACCCATGCACACACACACACAGACACGTGCTGAGTGACATCAGAAAAAAATCTTCGCATTGAAATTTTGTCCAGTGGAGATGTCCTGGCTTTTTAGTTTCACGATGTTTAGTTTTTCTGTCAAGTCCAATCCTTGTAAATTATTACATAATGACACATATATATTATATTGGATATTGTAATGATATGCAATTACTGTCAATTATCCATAATTGCATAATTGCACCTCTGGTTGTGTGTGTGTGTGTGTGTGTGTGTGTGTGTGTGTGTGTGTGTGTGTGTGTGTGTGTGTGTGTGTGTGTGTGTGTGTGTGTGTGTGTGTGTGTGTGTGTGTGTGTGTGTGTGTGTAGTGTTCGTTCGGGATGCTGCACGAGGCTGACCGGCTGAGGATGGACTGTCCCAACTGCAGAAAGAGCACCTGCTCCCGATGTAAATCACCTGTAAGACACACACACACACACACACACACACACACACACACACACACACACACACACACACACACACACACACACACACACACACACACACACACACACACACACACATCTATATCTATATATTTATACACAAACACATGCATGCATACAGTACAAACGTACACACATGGTGTTTTACTTGCAGTTGCTCTTTGTGAATGAACATGTTGCGTGTGTCACACAGTGGATTCCTGAGCATCAGGGTGTGTCATGTGAAGACTTTAAAAGATGGCAGCTTCAGTTCGACCCCAACAACCTGCAGTCTCTGGAGCTGGACAGCGCCCTCCTCAGGAATAAAATAGGTAATCCTCTAAGATTAGCTTGATGAAGCCATATGTTTTCTCTTATGAAAGGAGATAAATGTTCTATCCAAAAAGGCGTTCTGCTATATTTTGTCCAAATCACACAGTTAGGGTTACGGTGTGTCCTCAGAAATCATGAACCTGATCGATGTGTTAAATTGTATATGTATATATATATCAACCTTTAGGGTTACCACATTCTGCTAAAGGATGGCCACATCTCATTTGTTCATGTCCTGTTGAAGCTTTTATTTCTGTGTTTCAGAGTCCTTCTCAACCATGTACCCCTATGTGTGTGTTAAAGAGTGTCCTTCTCAACCATGTTCCCCTATGTGTGTGTTACAGAGTGTCCTTCTAAACCACAAACCCCAGTGTGTGTGTTTCAGACTGTCGTTCCCTACCACAAACCCTTGTGTGTTTCAGACTGTCCTTCTAAACCATGTTCCCCTGTGAGTTTCTGACTGTCCTTCCCAACCACAGACCCCTGTGTGTTTCAGAGTGTCCTTCTGTACCATGTCCCCCTGTGTGTTTCAGAGTGTCCTTCTAAACCATGTTCCCCTGTGTGTTTCAGACAGTCCTTCTAAACCATGTTCCCCTGTGTGTTGCAGACTGTCCTTCTGTACCATGTTCCCCTGTGTGTTTCAGACTGTCCTTCTAAACCATGTTCCCCTGTGTGTTGCAGACTGTCCTTCTAAACCATGTTCCCCAGTGTGTTGCAGAGTGTCCTTCTAAACCATGTTCCCCTGTGTGTTTCAGTGTCCTTCTTAACCATGTTCCCCTGTGTGTTTCAGACTGTCCTTTTAAACCATGTTCCCCTGTGTGTTTCAGTGTCCTTCTAAACCATGTTCCCCAGTGTGTTGCAGAGTGTCCTTCTAAACCATGTTCCCCTGTGTGTTGCAGACTGTCCTTCTGTACCATGTTCCCCTGTGTGTTTCAGACTGTCCTTCTAAACCATGTTCCCCTGTGTGTTGCAGAGTGTCCTTCTAAACCATGTTCCCCAGTGTGTTGCAGAGTGTCCTTCTAAACCATGTTCCCCTGTGTGTTGCAGAGTGTCCTAACTGCCAGCTGGTCTTCTACCTTTCCAAGGGCGGCTGTCTCCACTTCAGCTGCAGCCAGTGTCAGCATGAGTTCTGTGGCAGCTGCAGCCAGCCCTTCATCCTGGGTTCTGTGAGTCCTGGTTCTGCTTGTAGTCCTGTACTGTTGTAGCCTGAGTCCTAAACTGTGGGGTTACGTTAATGCATAGGGGGTCGAGAGATACTGCTGACCTGTAAGCGATAGAGTAGAGATCTTCACAGGTCTAGAATGACAGCCCCGAACCCTGATTGACTCTAGAAATTCGTGCCGAGGTCCAATTAGATTTGGTAATAAGAAGGGTGAGGGCCACCAAAAACAATATACAGTATATATATATACCGAACCATTTTTCTCCGAGATATTACAGACCCTACCTGGTGTATTTCCAAGAGGATAAAGACCCAGGACCTGCGAGGGGTAGGGTATTTAACGGACCCCACAAACATAATGAAGACTGCTACTTTAAAAAAGCAATTCTACTGCTAATAAAGGTTATTATTGTAGGATACAACACATGGTAGCCTAATAAAAGAAGACACAAATAAACATAAAGCCCTTACTCAAACGGGCTACGTTTTTGCTTTAAGAGATGTGATGTGCCTGTCTTATACGAGTCCGACCAAAACAGTCTGTCACACGCAACACACTTAACATCCTCCTTTACCGCAAGCTCTTCCACCGCTCTGACTCACCTCGCTGTCGATGCTGGACGTTGTTTCCCCTGTGTTTCCCTGCCTGGTAGTCTGATCCGAATAATCAGCGTCATCACCCTTCAGTTACATGCCTTTCTCCGGGGATCAGTGCTGGTCACGGGTCTCCTGGATCCACTCGGGTGTTACGCCCCATGATAGAGATGGAGTAATAGAATGGAACCAGGCCCAGACCTGATTGACCATTATAAACCTTGATAGACCCGTGTAGTCCTATAGAGATTTGATTACGCATTTATGACTGCAAGTATCATTTGAATGGTCAGAAGTTTGAAAGGTCAGATGCATATACGAACCAACATAGTTTGTTACCATGTGCGCAGTACTACCATTCACTTAGTGCGGTGTGATACGTTCACTGGGACTTTAACTTTACTTGGAGATGTTGGTGTGGTTTAAACCAAGCGGGTGTCAAAGCGGATGCACAAAATGTAAGAAGTTGGGGTCGCAGAAATGTCTAAACCAGGTTGGGGATGAGGCCTCTGCTACAGCGTGTTGTGTGTCCTGTCTCCAGAACTGCTCGTTCTCCAAGGACTGTTCCTCCAGGGGCCTCCACGCCCACCACCCCAGGAACTGCCTCTACCACCTGAGGGACTGGACTGCGGCCCGCCTCCAACTGCTGCTACAGGTACGCTCGCTGCCCATTGGCTCCAATGAGTGCCACTCACCTTGGGAGCCAACCAGAAACTGCATGGCAATGAACCAGTGTTAGCTGCTACGTGGTTTGCTTATTTCAGTAAAAAATATTGAATTGAATGCTCTTGACAAATTCATTACTAGCTACACATAATAAGTCAATCCATAATCACGTTGAATGTTTCAATAACTAGTCGTTTATTCTATTGTGTGATGACTGCCATGTTGTCTTGGATTCAGTGCTACAAGGTGCCCCCGTCATGGCTGGTCCCAGACCCGACCGGGCCACCCCAGTCCTCATCCCCAGGTAAACCCAGCAGCAGATCACCTGACTCTGGAGAGCCAATCAGATCAGGGTTCAACAGCACCCCAATGGCCCAGGGCCCGCAGACAGTCTGTTTGATGTACATTACATTTGACCGACCACATAGTGTTGGACAGACAGGAAATCAGTCGGGTTGGTATTGATTTGAGTTAACTTCTAAATCAAGTCAAAGATAATAGAAGAAATACCTGAATACTATTTATTTTTATTTTCACTAGCACTTTTAATGAGTGATGAAACAAACACAAGTTAGAAATATCATGTTCCAAACGCTGATGATTACAACTTTGAGGGCCAGTATACATGTTCCAGTATGCACTGTGAGGCTCTGAGCTGGTCCCTGATTGGCCCCCTCCAGGAGTGTGTTGGGTGCTGGAGGTCCCTGATGACAGCAGCTCCAGGGAGGAGCCGTGTGGCCGGCCAACACTGCCAGAACACTCCGGAGTCTGCGGGTAGGGAGCCTCCCAGAGCACGCTTCAGACGGGTTTTTAAATGTCCAATGGGGAGTATGTACGTCCAATAACCAAACCAAACCATATCAACGTTACCCTTATCTTTGGTCCCCGTGGTGTAAGCCAGGTCTAGCGTGTGGCCCGTACGGCCCCATGTCCTGTGAGCCCCGTGTTTGAAGGTCCTGGTTGATGGTTTGCTGTGTGTGTTTCTGGTCCTGGTTGATGGTCTGCTATGTGTGGTCCCGGTTGGTGGTTTGCTGTGTGTGTTTCTGGTCCTGGTTGATTGTTTGTGCTTCTGTTCCTGGTTGATGTTCTGCTGTGTGCTTCTGGTCCTGGTTGATGGTTTGCTGTGTGTTTCTGGTCCTGGTTGATGGTCTACTGTGTGTGTATTTCTGGTCCTGGTTGATGGTCTGCTGTGTTTTTTTTCTGGTCCTGGTTGATGGTCTGCTGTGTGTGTTTCTGGTCCTGGTTGATGGTCTGCTGTGTGTGTTTTTGGTCCTGGTTGATGGTTTGCTGTGTGTTTCTGGTCCTGGTTGATGGTCTGCTGTGTGTTTCTGGTCCTGATTGATGGTCTGCTGTGTGTGTTTCTGGTCCTGGTTCTCAGGCTGCACCACAAGGAGCGCTTGGTGGAGGTGGTGCGGCGGGCGGGGCTCGACCCGGCCACCCTGTATGGGCGGGCGGAGCTGGAGGCGGAGCTAAAGCGCTGGTACGTGACGGTGGCGCCGCGGGCCGAAGGGGAGGCGGAGCAGCAGTATCTCCAGCGCCTCCGCAAGGTCAGTGGCCGAGTCGTCGCGCTCATGATGTCATGACCGCGGTGAAGTCATGAGGTCTGTTGACATCGTCAGCAGACCAGTGTAAGCGTGATGTTTTGAAGAATCGGTTGGTAACCCAGTGATCCTGGTGTCCCCTCCAGAGCCTGACCTGCATTCCTCTGAGTAAGGACTCCTCCTCCCCCTCCTCCCAGCCCAGCACCAGCACCAACCGACAACCTGGCATCTCTTCTTCCTCCGCCTCTTTGTCTCAAACGTGGGCCACGACGCCAGGACGTAAAGCGCTCCATTAAACGCTGCTAGGCGGGCGAACGGCTCCACCTGATGTCCAGATGGTGTCACTACAGGGAGCGCTGCTCAGCCGTGGGAACGCGATTAAACACAGACTCCAGGCTATACTCACTCCATAAACCTATTGCCACTAAGTGGTTCCCATATATATGTGTTACTAATGATGTTTAACCCTTTTAAAAAGAAAAAAAAACATGTAAATTCAGCAGTGGCCTTCTCTCTCGTGTCGGTAAACTAATAGAAAGCGCCCCGTTCTCTAACCGGCGGTGTTACATCGGTCATGAGAAAGGACAGTGAATAAGAAAAACAATAACTCAATAGTCTGACTTATCTAGACATCTTAGCAGCTAAACGCGTCACGTACTGTCCAGGGCAACCAGTCAAACAGTCGTGTACAGTTGGTTGGGATAACGTAGCCTATTAAGTTCAAGGAAGTATTTTTCAGTCAAAAACCAACTGTTACCTCTGAAATGCTAAGATCATTTGAAACTTTATTATGGCGTGTAGAAATGTTTCTTTGGGATTTTTGGTCCATTCTCATAACATTTAGGACAGACTTAAACAAAAATCGTTTTTGTCTTTCAGTTCTGACCAACAAATGGCCAGTGTGGCCTTGGTCGTCTTGTCTAGCTCTGTTTGCTATGCACTTTTAACTGTTGAGTTTAATAAAAACAGATTGCGAAACACGGATTCTGTGACTTATTTAAAAAAGAAAAGGCATTCCATAGGAGTTGGCTGGGAAAGTAATCTTTTATAAATAAATCTTTAAAAACTTTCAGTTCAGGTTACAGTTACAGTTAGAGTACATCAGATACAAACAGATTGAATGACTTTGTTTCAGAACATAGTCTTCCCGTGGATACATCCATTAAAAAGGACTTGTGGTGCATTAGTGGTTAATCCTACGCTGCAGCGTCATCTCTCGTGGGTTGGAAAGCATCGATTTCTTTCACAATTCGCTCCGCGATGACCTGGCAGTTGGCTGCGACCACCCTCCTGGACATCAGGTCCATCGGACCTCCTGTACACACCCACACCAACAGGTCAGAACCGCACCAAAACACACACCAATATGGCTTACTGCTGGGCTGGCACAGTGGTTAGAAGCAACACCTCTAAACCATAAGGTCTTGGGTTGAAACCCAGCTCGGAGGGTTCTGTATTGGTGTTCTTTGAGGGTTTCCTCAGACTAAAATACATATATTTAAGGTAAATAACACTCCTGCCAGTGCCCTTGACCAAGGCATTAAACGTAACAAAAAAACAACCTAAGATAAATAGAGCAAATAATAAACAAAGTTAAGTTAGAAAAAAAAGTGTTTTCACTTTTTCTATCTATAAGTGAAACTCCATCTGATGGCCACATATCAATCTCTTCACATATCAATCACCACTGATGTTCATTCTATGTTTTTATCCATAAGGATGGATGTCTCCGGGTCGCCGTACCCTCCACGTCCATCAGCACCCCCCCGGCCTCCGACACGATGACGGCGGAGGCGGCGAAGTCCCAACAGTGGATCCCCGTCTCGTAGTACGCCTCCACGCTGCCCGCCGCCACGTGGCACATGTTGATGGCGGCCGAGCCTGCCCCACGCAGGCTGGGCGGGAGGAGAGAGAGAGAGAGAGAGAGAGAGACACACCTTCAATAAGACCGCTCGGACGTGAACTTCAAGTCTATTTTGGGAGATGAGTTTATAAGTAATGTAGGTCCAAGGTTGTAGTTAAAAAAAAGCAATTTTAATATGACAGTATTTGAACCATACTTTATTCAAAGTAGTAGTCATTCAAATACTAAAATACTGCTGATGGCAGGAAATTCATTCCTGGATCATCAAATCAAAGATTTGATTCCTGGTTTCAATATTCAATTCATTTTTCCAATGTTCTTCTGCATCACATGAAAACATCTGCCCTGAGGGTCGCGACCTCCCAGCTGAGAGGTTCTGGGGTCGAACGCCGATACCTTCACAGAGTCGACCTGTAGGGATCAGGAGCCGGATGCCCCCAACTACTCCCTAATAACATGCTTGTAAAATACATTGGCGCTGTGGATTTATGCATACACTGAAGAGTGACTGTATGGACTGACCCGTGGACCGGCAGACAGAGCACCTTCCTCATGGTGGAGAACACCTTGTCCATCACCTCAGGATCTCTGGTGGAGCCGAACTCAGAGGCCACGATGGACTGTGTGATATCTGGGGGGGGGGGGGGGGGGGGGGGGGGGGGGGAGGAGGAGAGAAAAAGAGAGAGAGAGAAAGAGAAAGAGAGAGAGAGAGAGAGAGAGAGAGAGAGAGAGAGAGAGAGAGAGAGAGAGAGAGAGAGAGAGAGAGAGAGAGAGAGAGAGAGAGAGAGAGAGAGAGAGAGAGGACAGACACGGATGGCTCAGCAGGAATGTGGGACATTTATTTATAAATTATAGGCCACAGACTCGGGTCAGGGTCCTTCGGTAAAAACAGGAGGCCAGCGGTTTCCAACAAGCTTTCCGTTAAATATATTCTTCGGCTGAGCTCCACGGGATGTACAAAAATATGGATCTCTATAAATACCTAGACAAACTCTCGTTTTCTTTATATACACGAAACAAGGCTCAATATAGACAGAAGTTGCATTAAAACTCATGACTTCAAAAGGCTACAAAACCTTGCACCTAGCATATACCATATATAATATTAGCAATCATCCCAAATGGTCCTTTACTTTGGCATGCGTTTCTCAGTCCTTGGAAGATCAATCTATGGTGATTCATTGTGTGTTACTATAGACTCACGAGTCACATGCAAACCCCCACACACACACAACCACCCACCCACCTCTCTGGTCGGAAACCTGCAGGGCTTCTCCGTTGCAGAAGGCCCCCTTGCCCTTCCGGCCCGTGTACATCTTGTCCTCGATGCAGCTGTACACCACCCCGAACTCCAGCTGAGGGAGAGTCAACATTGGCAGTCTTGATAACAATTCTACAAACACAACTCTATGTTTGTTAAGATAGTATTCTGGTAGCAGTGAGCCCCTAGGTCCCACATCCTAACAGAACAGAGGTCTTCTCCTCCCAGACCCACCTGTTTGTTGACCGCAAAGCCGATGCAAACCGCCACAAACGGGTATCTGTCAGCCCAGGAGATGGGGCGAATTAGCGTTAGGTATTTCTGGTATTTCATTTTTAATCAACAATCACGTTATATAACGTTATTGGTTGTGGAGGTTGACAAGCGTGTGTAGAATCAGTTCACGTTGTCCCTTGTTTATGCCGGTATTATCCTTTTTGCCAATGTTTAGACAGTTGCTATGGGGACTTGTTCATTTAAAAGGCGTACCCGTGAACAAAGTTGGTGGTTCCGTCCACCGGGTCGATGATCCAGGTGGGGCTGTCGGTCAGAACACACGCCTCCCCCGCCGCCACAGACTCCTCCCCGATGAAGCTGCACCACAAGACGTTTAAAGGAAAATATAATGTGTGCACCTGACATTTACCGCATAATACAAGAAATACATAAACAGTAAAACTGATAAAAACTAAACCAAATCTAAGCATTTCAAATAAATTTAATCGTAGGTAAGCTAGCGGACACACTTTAAAAGTGAACTGAATTTGAACACAAAAAGTTTTAATGGAATTAAAATAAAAAGCTAAACTTTAATAACTTTTACCAGCTGTAACCTACATAGTTGGTGTTGTCTGCTGTTACATAGTTTCAACAGCAGGCAAGTTATTGGACAGTGACTCATTACCAGTGAGTGGGGAACTTCTTGGTCACCGATTCGATAATAAGCTTCTCCACCTTCTGGTCGGTCTGGGTCACCAGGTCAACGGAGGTACTCTTCAACATCACCTTCATGTCGTTCTGCACAGCATCCCGGACCAGCTACATACACATTCAGCATCAGAACAAGACAAACCAGGTTAAAACACGTCGGTCTGATTTGAATAATGTTTAATTACACTACCATTCAAGTCTCACCGTCCCAGCTTTCCGGGCCAGGGCCACTGCATGGTCCATCGCGTCCTGCCACGGGTCTGCCATGAGCTCGTGTGAGGGTCTACACTTCACCGAAGAAACGCTCGACCTGACAGACAGAAACACCCCGGGGCTTAGAGATTCTTTACTTCGGAGCTTTGCTTAACTGATCTAGAATGAGCTTGTAAAACAAAAAAATTGGAGATTATTACAATTGTGTATTGTAAAAAAACACAGCCCGGAGACGCATAATACATATGTATATGTATCCTTACCGAAAACTTGAAATAATTAGCTGAGTGTGTTTACGTCGGGATGAAGCGCATCAGCTGACGGATGAAGGATGAAGTCCATTCTCCGCTTCCCTGTCTTCTTCTTCTTGTGTCTTGTTTTTTGGCGGTTGGCAAACAACTTAAAGATGCATTTCCGCCATCTACTGGTATGGAGTGTGGCATAAATAACAACCTCGCTTAAAAAAATAAATAAATAAATAAATAAAGATAATAATAATTAAAATACTTTTGAACCTATGTTTTCAAAAACAAATTAGCTACCCTGAAAGAAAACGAAATAGAAGTTGATGACACTTATTGGAATTCTTTTGTAAAATGTCTCTTATATCAAAACTTACTTTTTCTTTTCTGAATTTTCCCCTCATCTGTATTCTGTCTTCAATACAGACGAGGAAGACAGAATACAGATGAGGGGAAAATTCAGAAAAGAAAAAGTAAGTTTTGATATAAGAGACATTTTACAAAATAATTCCAATAAGTGTCATCAAATTCTATTTCATTTTCTTTTAGGGTCATGTTCTACGGTTTCTTCTTGCCCACATTCACATCTGCCTGTTTCATGTTTTCCTGTGTGTACTGTTCAGACCTGTGTGCCCAAATCTCAGTCTTGATAGAACCGACTACTCTCTTCTGCTCTTACCGCCACATCTAATTTCTCCCACTTTCCTTTGCACTCTGTAGAACCATCTTCCTTTCCGCTCTTCTTCCCACTGCTTTTGCCATCTCCTATTCAGTATTTGCTTAATAATCCCTTTAATTTCATTTTTATATTTACACTTATATCAATTATGCTTTTTTTTGTAACATCTTTTGCAAGCTTATCTGCCATTGCATTTCCTCTTATCCCAATGTGTGCTGGAACACATAAAAAAACAACTAAGCCCCATCATTTGAATAAGGTATAATGTTTGTTGAACCTCAATCAAAATATCTGGTCTGCTTTCGGAACGGTTGTACTGGCTCTTTACTGTAGGCACAGTAAAAGCTACCCCTATTTTATTACCTGAGTCCTTCGATGCATCTGTATACATTTGAACGTATAGAATTAGTCTATGTACTCCTGTAATACTTGTTTATTATTTTATTTTTTTCTAATAATGATACATCAACTGTAGCATCTGGCAAAATCCAAGGTGGAATTATAGGCATCGGTAGTGTAGGAACTACGTTTAATGGATCTATTCTAAATTGTACTGCTCTCTGGTTTGCTGTCCATCCAAAACTTTTTGTTTCCCTTCTCTCCTTTTCCCAACACGGTTTTAAAGTGCATTGTGCTGGATGATCCTGACTATGGCCCCGTAGTAGTTCAAGGACATCTGTACTCTTCTCAACTGTAGAGGCATCTCCCCCATTTCTACCTGTAGTGCTGCTGTTGGAGTTGTTTTTATTGCACCTGTACATACCCACAAAGCCTGATATTGTATGTTATCTATTTTTCTAAGAGATGTATTTGCAGCTGACCCATACACTACACACCCATAGTCTAACACAGATCTGACTAACCCAGTGTATATAGCCTTTAACGCTATTCTATCTGCCCCCCAATCATACCCAACTAAACACCTCATTACATTAATTATTTTTTTGCACCTGTCCACAACCTTCTTAATATGTACAGCCCATGTAATCCTCTCATCAAACCATAAACCTAAAAATGTATGTTGTTTTACTCTCTCCAACTCCTGGTTGTATATTTTTAACTTAACATCACTCCCAATTTTCTTCCTAGCAAAAAACCCTATCTTTGTCTTTTCCACAGAAACCCCATTTATATGACCACTCTTCTACCCTTGTTATAGCCCTCTGCAATCTCAGCACTATGAAGCTCACATTTCTTCCCCTTTCCCATATTGCCCCATCGTCTGCAAAAAGTGAAACTCCCATCTCATTGACTATATCTTCATATACATCATTTATCATTAAAGAGAATAATAGAGGACTCATAATACTCCCTTGATACTCCCTTTAATACCCAATTTACCAAGCTTTACTAATAGTCCTTCTCCCCACATCATGTCATACGCTTTCTCAATATCGAAAAACAC
Organism: Gadus chalcogrammus; assembly: GCF_026213295.1. Classification (NCBI taxonomy): domain Eukaryota; kingdom Metazoa; phylum Chordata; class Actinopteri; order Gadiformes; family Gadidae; genus Gadus; species Gadus chalcogrammus. The sequence goes on along the minus strand of NC_079419.1, from coordinate 13,617,120 downwards.
AGCCACTACACTTTCTCTGTTTATTTGTGCCTTCCTTATATCATGTTCTAAACATACTGCTGGATCCATTGTGTTTCTACCCTTCCTAAAACCACTCTGGTACTTACATAAATATCCTTTGCTTTCTACATAATATGGTAACCTTTCATTAACCATTTTTTCCATTATTTTACACATGGTGGATGTTAAAGCAATAGGTCTATAATTCCCTGGATTTGTCAAGTCCTTCCCTGGTTTCCCCATTGGAATTACAACGGCCTCCTTCCAGCTTAGCGGTAGTTTTCCACCCTCCCACACTTTATTAAATAATTTCAAAAGAATCTCTTTAGCTGATTCACTTAGATGCTTTAATATGATGTAACATATTTGATCTTTACCTGGCGCTGACATCTTGGTTTTATTCAGAGATCGGTTCAATTCTATCTTTGTAAATGGTTTATTAAGTAAATCATTAATATCTTTCTCCTGTTTTAATAGCTCTTCATTCTCTGCAATTGTTGTTTCCCTTCCTATCCTTCCATTTTCACTAATATTATCTGAACTGTGAATTTTAACAAAAGTTTTTGCCAACATCTCTGCTTTCTCTTCATCTTTCACTGCTGTAATTTCCCCATTAGATAAGATTGGATATCCATATTCTCTTTTAATGCCATTCATTTTCCTGAACATTCCCCAAATTTTACCTATTTTGGTTTCCCTTCCCACCGAGTTACAAAATGACCTCCAATATTCCCTTTTTGCATTTTTAATTACTCTTCTTAAACTTGTTTGCATCTTTTTGTATTCAATAAGATTCTGAAAACTGTGATTTCGTTTAAACATTTTAAATGCTTCATTCAACTCTTAATTACTTTATCACAATCCTTAGTCCACCATGGAACACTTCTCTTGTTGTGCTTACCTCCCTTCTTTTTTATGGATTCCTTTGCTGCCTCTAAAATATTCCCTGTCTTCTCTTCTTCAGGTAAAAATATGCGCTAGTATTCTTTATTTGCTGCCGCCTACCGGACACTAATATTACAAAGTAAACAGTAAGAATCTAGACATTTTTGGTCATCATAAACAAATGTATATATGTGCCATATCAAACGTCTTTGGCAAAACATTACACAGTGCCTGCAAATGTTTTCATTTTTCAATATATTATTTTTTATTTAATAAAATGTAATTTGTATTTCAGGCCCGTGTTATGTAATTATGTACCATGGTGTAGTTTGCATTGGGCAAATGGTAGTATTTTGGCCACAATTATATCAGTTTAACGATTAGTTAATATTAATTTCCACTCATAATATGTAAGCAGTACACTTGAGAATCAAACACAACAAATGGAATTGTATTGAAATCTAAGTGTTTTAATGTATTTCATATAAAGCCTTAAAACAGAACCAACCCAACCAAATATAATCCATACATAAAAAAAAAAACGAAACGTTCACTTTCTTTCTCTTAAAACCTTCGCTTTGGAATGTCTCCTACTTTAAGACATCTTTCACATTTATCTTAATGTAGTGTTTTCACTGCTGTAGCAGCAGGCACTAGAGTGACTAGACTATAGAAGAATGCAGTCTAACAGCTGCTGGCTCCACATATACACATTGAAGGGTCCACGTCGTCACGGCGACAGGGGAAAGCCTGCACCACCTCTGCGATCCGTTTGGCTACCGGCAAGGAACTGGCTGCAATAACCTTCCTTGACATCATGTCGAACTCTGACCCTGTAGTGGAGAGAGTTTTTTTGTTAGAGCATTATAGATTGCGCTCAAACAAAACGGTAATACTTCACAATAAGGGAACAATAATTAACCATGAATTAATATTGGTTAATTCAGTAATAAACATTAAGTAACAATGAACTATCTAATGGTTTAGTTAACTGTTTATTACATTAACATGAATGACTGATGTCGTTCATGTTTACTAACTAAACATGAAAACCATTGGTAAGTAATAACAAGACCATTACTAAACGGTTAAGTAATAACGAATAACATTTAGTAATGTAAATAAATTGTTAGTTATTGTACCTTTATTGTAAAGTGTTGAAATGCTTCCCAAAAAATTGCATACAGTGACTTTAAAAAACTGAGATAACATAGGAGGAGGCGGGGCTACAACTGACCGTCAGTGTCTATGACCACGCCCCCGGCCTCCTGGACTATGATGGCGGACGCGGCGATGTCCCAGCAGTGCATGCCGATGTGGTAGTAGACGTCAGCCCCGCCGGTGGCGATCAGGCACATGTCCACCGCCGCCGTGCCCACCGCCCGCACACTGCCAGGGAGGAGGGAACCCACGCTCTCAGGACATGTGACGTCGGAAATGGGCGGTGCTTAGAGTATTTGTATGTCACTTGAGTCACTTGAGTGTGAACTTGATTTTAATCAAATGTTGCTTGATTCCAATCCAATGATACTTGATTCTAACCATTTGTAAGTTGATTGTGATCAAACGTGAATGTCAATTTGAGTGTAACTTGATTTTTATCAAAACTTGTAACTTGACTTGACTTGACTTGAAAACCTGTAACCATTCTTGGAAACCATGAGGAGATGTAGATAAACATTCTCCAGCAATTGGAGCCCTGCCTTGGGAATGCTCCATGGGTTTCAATGTTTGACAACCTGGTGCTGCGGTGTGTATCCTACCCGTGGACGGGGAGCTTGAGCAGCCTCATGATGTTGGAGGTCATGGTGTACAGAGCCAGGTCATCTCGCTCAGCCCCGATCTCTGTCACCACCAGACACTGGTTGACGTCTGCGCTCGCAAACACACACACACACACACACACACACACACACACACACACACACACACACACACACACACACACACACACACACACACACACACACACACACACACACACACACACACACACACACACACAGACTCCATCAGAAACAAGCAAAGACAAATTTCTTTGTGTTTTTTAACACTTTACAATAAAGGTATCTTTAAATAATTATCTTTTGTTTGTGTCTGTTTACACTCACTATAAACGTACCTGACGCTGACACCAACACATTTCATTCCTTTACATCCATTTGCACCCACATTCATCAAATAATTGTAGAGAGGGAGAGAGGGAGGGAGGTTTGCAGAGAGAGAGGGGAGAGAGGGAGGGAAGGAGAGAGGGAGGGAGGGAGGGAGGGAGGAAGGGCAGTACCCTCTTGTCCGGAGGTGAGGAGGGGGACACCATTGAGGAAGGCTCCCTTCCCCTTCTGGGCGCAGTACATCTTGTCTTCTACAAGGCTGTACACAATGCCAAACTCCGTCTGCAGCGGCACACACACCCAGTCAGTTCCCAAGTACCACTGGCAGTATCAGTAGTATTCTGACGTTCTACGTGTTCATACTATTGACGTAAGTATGTTTAGTATCTGGGCGATATAACACAAAAATAAATAATAACTAAAGGAATGATGAATTATGAATTCCATTAAAGCAGATTCGTCTTTTTTTATCCAAAATATAAGAACAATATGATAACTGTAAAAACTGCTGCATGGTACATAATCATCACCATGATATCAGTGCCATTCTGAGATTCTCTGAGTTCTGGGTGTCAATTTAAATTTAAACTTCATGCAGCATTCTTTGAATATCACGTTAACCCATAAAGCCCACAGGGGTTAAAGGTCGGAAATGTGACACCGAGACCTCGACTGGGTCTTCAGGAAAACGTGGTAAACAGAACTAGACACCTCAGCTCACTAGCAAGGTTATGTAATACTGCACAGGGGTTAACTCGTTACCTGCTGGTTGACGGCGAAGGCGATGGATATAGCCACAAAGGGGAACCTGCAGAAGAGGGAAGGGTTTTGAGTTGTGCTTCATGATTAAAAACATATTATATACTTAACATACCATGCTTGATTGAAACACATTTGGAAGCCATAGCCCTTTTTGCATGTGACTCCAGTAGCTTTTATAAACAACAACAAGGGAAGAGAACATGGGGGATGTTTGACTCCCAGGCCTAGAGGTTCCGGGTCCAAACCCCTAAGGTCCACCATCTTACCTGTAGGCATCCTTGAGAAAGTCGCCCCTACATCCCCCACCAGCTCCTCGATCTTAATTCACTGTGAGTG
>NC_079419.1:13480526-13608026 GCF_026213295.1 Gadus chalcogrammus | reverse complement strand
ATGCGTCTGATAGTGGAAATGATCACTTGCTCTATGTTATTGAATACTTCTCTATCTGCAAGTATTTGTTGCTGTAGCTTGTTGAGACGGATTGCATTGTTTGCTCGGACCAGGTCCACAATGGCAAGCTCCTGCTGTTGGGTGAACAGGCGTTGGCGTCCGACCCCAGAAGGTCTTCTAGTCATTCTATAGAAAAAAGCAATCACGAAATGTTACTGTATTGGTTTGCTTCTTTTCTTATAGTACTGTATATACTGTACTTTACTGTATATACCATAGAAAGTACTGAAACATCTCAATGTAGGTAATCACAAAACTACCACTTTCGTTCAAAAAGGAGCATTAGCCACCCTGCAATACAGTACATGTGATATGGTACAGTACTGCAAATACTCTAGATACAGTCTGAGTAGAGTAGAAAGTAGAGAGTTGAAGACATACCTGTTTTCCAGTCGGAATGTCCTTATTATGGATGAAACTGTGAAACGGCTTAGATTAGGGTGGACTCTGCCCAGCTTCCCTCATAGTCAGGCCATGGTTTACAGTATGACATGGTCCACCAAAGTTGCTCTTATGTCGTCGGAAATAATGTTCCGTGCACGGCCTCTTCCACCACGTCCTCCTCTATGTCTCTGTCCTCCTCTTCCTCCTCTACCTCTGCCTCTTGCTCTTGCTGCATCCATGCTTGCAAGTTCTCAAAATGGCTTAACTGAGGCCTTTTTGCAGCTGGCTGATTGGTGTTCAGTTTTGGAAGAAAGTGTTTTAAGGTGTGTAAGTAAGTATTCTCAATTAACCAATGTGTTTAGGATTTTGAATAGATGTGTTTTCCCAATGGTACAATGAGACGTCATTTTTGAATTAAGTGTCTTATGTATGAAATACTGTGTAGTGTGCAGGAGCAAGTGTGTTGCAGAAAGGAGCAAGTGTGTTGCACCATTGCAACTAAAGTGCAAAGCAGCGCTTTTGTTTAAGGAATGGTTACATGTGTTTAAGGTATAGAAACAAAAACTTCAAGTTGTGTTGCTTTGGTCTAAGCATGTGTCTATAGTGTTCAAGCAATTGAAAAAAACTGTAAGCTCAAATATAACAAAAAATGACCAAAAATACACAACTGTACTGTACATACAGTAAACACAGAAAACAGGGCAATTGTGCGTGGGTGGGCTTATGGATCCTCACCTTGTGTGCCGAATCCATCCATGGATTGACCTTATCTCATTGTCTCCACAGGCCTGTTCCATTGCCTGCAGAAGAGGTCGCAGGCTTGTGGTTGGCGGTCATATACATTTACCTCCTCAAGCTGAAAAAAAACCTTCTATAGGGTGTAGAAATGGCGAGTATACGACTTCAAATTGTTTATGGTTGGTGTACCAGTTCCAGACCACAACAGCCCGATGGAAATTAACATTATCCCAGACAACAACAAACCTGGGCTGCTCTGCTGATCTGTCCTGTTCAGCTGCATTATGAAGTGCATCTAGAAGTGTGATGATATGTTGGGTATTGTAGGGACCTATTTTTGCATGATGATGCAGTTACCTTCGAAGGCTTGTGGCGGCACACAATGATATATTTCCCCCGCGCTGCCCCAGGACATGCACAATTGCACTTTGGCCTTTTTGTAGCTGGCCAATAGGTGTTCAGTTTTATAAGCAAGTGTTTTGAGGTGTGTATTTAAGTATTTTCAATTAGTTGTATTTGTATTTTTTTTTTCAAATAAGTGTCTTATGTTTGAAATAGTGTGTAGTGGGCAGGGGCAAGTGTGTTGCAGAAAGGAGCAAGTGTGTTGCAGAATAGCAACTAAAGTGCAAAGCAGCGTTTTTGTTAAAGGAATGGTTACATGTGTTTATGGTATAGCAACAACAACTTCAAGGTGTGTTACTTTGGTATAAGCATGTGTCTAAAGTGTTCAAGCAATTGAAAAAAACTGTAAGTCGTCCTGAGTTTAGCTTTGCCATCCCAGATCAGCCCGTTTCTTTTGTTTTTTACAAGACGTTGAAATGCCTTTGAAGCCCTCGCGGGCCACATAAAATTAGGCAGCGAGCCAGATTCAGGGGGCTTTGTGTTTGACACATCTGGTTTAAAGCATAGACGGCAGGTTGAGAGGGCATTCAATTATGAACAGCAAACATTCCCAACTGGGTAAACTGACCTAAAAGCAGTTACGCAGATTTTGCAGTACAAGGCCAACTATAGGGCTGTTTGATGAAGAAGGATGCTGACGTACACCTAAAATGACTCTAGTTCTTCAATACACACATACGCACACAAACGCACACACACACACACACACACACACACACACACACACACACACACACACACACACACACACACACACACACACACACACACACACACACACACACACACACACACAGTACTGTCACACAAACACACACAGTACTGTACACAACTCTGTATGTAGAGAATGTACAGGGATGTATGGACATGAAACTCCTTGTCCGTCAAACATCCACACACACACACACACACACACACACACACACACACACACACACACACACACACACACACACACACACACACACACACACACACACACACACACACACACACACACACACACACTCACTTGACATTAGCATTACATTGTGTCATATGATAAGAAAAGACAGTCAGTTCTAGGAAATAAAAAACAAAAAACTCAGATTGAGTTCCTAAAATCGTCTCTTCTTATCATTACACAGCACCAGAAACAGATAGCTAATACAGATCGTATTGTTATACTCTTTATCAAAACATGATATTTACATTATTATTATCAATCAACCACAGAGGAACTAAAACAATCTAGGAATTAGATTGGTTCCAAACTTCCAATAACTTATGTTTGCTATTTTATTTCTTGAAGAACACACAAATAATTTAGGTGGTTCTGAGTTTTGCTTCGCCATTCCGGACCAGCCATTTTCAAATTGGTTCTGAATGAAACCAAAGTGTTAAGTTGATGATGGCATTCAATCGTCAGAATACGGGGGTTTGATCCCCAATGTCAAAAGCATTGGACACGCACCAGACAGATTGACACAACGATGTAGATACTGCAGTTGCTCCGCCTGACTGTAGGCGGCAGAGAGGAATAACAGAGGGAGCGGAGCGTCTTCAAAACTCCAGAGAGGAAGGGAGTTGTGACAACACGTAGATGGTGCGAGCTAGCCATCAGCTTAGATCATTTGTTGGCTGATCAACGAATCCTAAACAGACTGACAGCTTCCGTAAGTCATTACTTTGTTTTCAATAAAAGCTTTATGAAGTCAGCATGTGGTTTTAAATAGAAAACAGTTTATTTTGCAGCGTTATTCGTCAAAGTAGACACATGACCGACGATGCTAGCTAACCTTAACTATAAACATTGCTGATGTTAAGTTCAATTTAACAACGGTAACGCACAGTGAATTTAGAATCTAGGAGGTTTATTAAGAATATACTCGGAAATGAGGAAACAAGACGCTCTAAACCTGTTTTGAACCATTGTATTAACATTAGAGCTAGGGTGACTAGGCTGCCTAGCTAGCTAGAGAGCACACAGCAGGGAGACATCCGTGTGTCAAACTGCTGTCCTGCAGACAACATGTCATGCAGCAGCTGAGATTTCTGGAAAAAATGTGTCCTTTTTAAAATCCCCGACTGGAGATGAGTGAAACATATTGGCATACATCTTGTATCAATATGTGTCAATCATGTCTCTAAACTTTACTATGTTTAGCGTCTGAGATTAGTTATGTTTTATTACATCGATGGACGTTAGTAATAAGTCTTTGTCCCTAGAAAGCATGCACCAACCATGGCCATGCAGTCCATGCTGCAGGAGCGCATCGTCATCGCCCAGGAGCTGCTCGGGCGGGTGGAGCAGCTGTGCCAGCGGCAGTCCCAGCCAGTGGAGGGCCGGGCCAAGCTGTGCAGCAAGCTGCGCGCCGAGCTCAAGTTCCTCACCAAGGTGAAGAGTGGTGCGGTTCAGGTCAAAGAGTCCCACCTCCACAGCACCAACCTCACCCACCTGCGGGCCATCGTGGAGACGGCGGAGAGCCTGGAAGAGGTGGTCTCCCTGCTGCACGTCTTTGGCTACGAGGATGATGAGGACAGCGGAGGCGGGAAGCAGTCGCTGGTGGTGGACGTGGTGGCCAACGGCGGACACACGTGGGTGAAGGCGGTGGGCCGCAAGGCGGAGGCACTGCACAACATCTGGCAGGGGCGGGGCCAGTACGGCGACCGCAGCATCGTAAGCCAGGCGGAGGAGTTTGTGCGCGCCAGCGGGCAGCAGCCCATCCAGTACAGCAAGCCGCACATTATCTTTGCCTTCTACAACGGCGTGTCTAGCCCCATGGCCGACCTGCTGCGAGAGATGGGCGTGTCTGTGCGCGGCGACATCGTGGCGGTGAACGCCGTGCCGGCGGTGAAGGAGGAGGAGAGCAGCGAGGAGGAGGAGGACGACGAGGAAGACGACGTGGAAGGTGAGGAAGATGGAGAGCAGCTCGGAGCAGAGAAGGATCTAACGCACGCTGCTTCTGAACCCGATGAGGAAGAGGATTATGGTGATGAGGATGAGGAGGATGATGACAACGAAGAGGAGGCCGACCTGAGCCAGACCCGGGTGGATCGAGACACCATCGTGGCCAGCCTGGCGTTCCCCACCCAGGTGAAGGTGGACGCGTGCCAGCGGGCCAACCTGGACATCACCACGCTCATCAGCTACGTGTCGTCGCTGAGCCACGGACACTGCAACTTCACCTTCCGGGAGCAGGTTCTGACGGAGCAGGCGGCCCAGGAGCGCCAGCACCAGGTGCTGCCAGAGCTCAAGGCCTTCATGCAGGGCAAGGAGCTGTACGCGTGCCGGTCGGCCGTGGACGACTTCCAGGTGATCCTGGACACCCTCGGGGGCCCCGGGGAGAAGGCCCGTGCCCAGGAGCTGCTGGCCCGGGTGAGGGTGGTCCCGGACCAGCCGTCCGAGCGGACGCAGCGCCTCAACGCCAGCGCCAAGGTCAACACCCGCTCGCTGATGATCTTTGGCACCGGAGACTCGCTGCAGGCCGTCACCATGACGGCCAACAGCGGGTTTGTGCGGGCTGCGGCCAATCAGGGTGTCCGCTACAGCGTGTTTGTGCACCAGCCCCGAGCACTGACCGAGGGGAAGGAGTGGAGGGCCACAGCCATATAAGGTCATATGATTAATGTTGCAGAATGAAGTCGGGTGATCTTTTATGGGCGGGGCCTTATGCGGTCCAATGGGGGTCCAGAGAGACAGCACTTTTTGGTTGATTCGTTAAAACTTGGAACTGATGGTTTGACCGTCACGGGACGGGGTTTGGAAAATCTGTACAGATGTGGGTTGGCAAGTGATGTTATGGTATAAATTGAGACCCTAACTATTGGTTATTTGTTTGTACATTTTGAATATCTGTTCCCATCCAATTCTAGCAAAATATGTAATTTGGCAAGAAAAAGCTGATTTAATTTGGTCTCGCGCTCCAACACTATTCTTTACATACTGTTCCTGACAGCACATTGCCTGCCATGGCTGAAATAATTGAAACAATGTAAGGATATTTATTTACTTTGAAATAAAGCACTCGAAAGATGACTTGCTTCCTTTTTGTCCCAAGCCACTATTCCTAGGATTATTTTTGCATGGCGTTACATTTACTGCCATGTTAAGTCAAGTCACTGACTTGAATGTAATGGGCAATTTGACAGGAAGGCAATATTTTAGAATTCACTCACGAGGGTAACGATGTACCCAAGTCATGGATAGCAGTGCCAAGCATTGACCGATTATACCAATGGAAAATCCACGAGCCAAGTTGGATTTCATAAAATCTGGTATGAGAAATCTTTGGTTGTCCAATTCTGGATGCAGATTTGTTTCCCCTGCAGTCTGTTTCGAGGTGAACACTTGAGATGTTACATGGACCAAAGGGAAACTGAAAGTTATTTGATGTTACAGAAACAAGTTGTATAGTTTCCTTTACTTAGAACGGAGTCAGCTGAGGTGGTTCGGGCATCTGGTAAGGATGCCCACTGGGCGCCTTCCTTGGGAGGTGTTTCAGGCACGTCCAGTGGGGAGGAGACCTCGGGGAAGACCCAGGACTAGGTGGAGAGATATCTCAACACTGGCCTGGGAACGCCTCGGGATCCCCGCGTCAGAGCTGGTCAATGTGGCCCGGGAAAGGGAAGTCTGGGGCCCCCTGCTTGAGCTGCTCCCCCCGCGACCCGACCCCGGATAAGCGGATGACGATGACGAAGTTTTATTGCTTTCCGTTGTCTAGACATCAAGAGCAGCTTGGTCAGGAATCTGAGTCAGATTTAACCATTGCATAAAATGTTAATACAATTTAGTTGGCGGTATGGCTCATTTATTGGGGCTCTATGCTGCAGGATTTAAAAATGAAATCCCCATTGTATAGGTTTATAAATCATAACGAAACAGGTCGAGGCTGGGTGAAGTTCTGTCACTCTATTTTGCAGATTGAGTGTTTAAGGTCTGAAATTGAACGCCCTTGTGTGGACCATGTTAGCCGTCAGCTGACAAGGGGGGGCATTTAGAGAAAGCAAGTAGTTTCCTCCCATCCAACCTTTTCTTCCTTTTATGAAATCTACATCCAACTTGTTACAAAGAGGCAGACAGCAGAAAAGTAAAGTAATTCTCTTTTTATTAAAACAAATGTAGTTTCAGGTCACAGGCAATCCTGAAAGAAAAGAACAAACCTTTAGCCCCGAGACACAACTAAAGCAAACCAAAGTATTTATAAATTACCGGTACCCATTTCATCCTAGTCCACAATAGTCAGGGGTCCAAGAACAGCACTGTGCTTTATTCCGCCTGTTTGTAAACAAATCAAAGTCAGCATATTGCATAAGCCCGCCTTAGCTGCATGTTGTTGAACGAAGCTGTACCTCCTGATGGGCTCCTGGTTTTCCTTGAGCTACAGCTGGTGTCACAACATCCACAAAGACTGCTCATAGATGGGTCATCGAGAAGCTCCCATCTGTAGAAATAAGCCAGTGTTTGACCAGAGCCAGGTAAATGTGATGATGTTAATGTAAACGCAGTCTTTACCCGTTGCCCACGATATGGCAGGCCTTCTTATTCGGGAAAAAAGCGCTGGGATCCCAAGCCTCAAGTGTGCAGTGGATGTACACCTGTTGACATAAAGCACATGGTGGCCACAAGCAACACCACTTCAGTAAAAGGGTGGCTGTTGAAAATAAGCCAATGTTTCAACTAAATCTATAAACTAAGCGACAGGGTAAATTGCCTTTTGTACCACAGACTAATTTTACCCCAACTTGTCTAATTTAGACGGTCAAAGGCTTATATGAAATGGATTACCTCTTTACCAACTGCAAACTTAAAGGCCTGCAGGGACAAGCGGATCTCTGAGGAGACCACCCGGGGTTCGAATCGCGAGCGCGCCCCCTTGCTGTCCATAAGACACCTGAAGAGTGACAGGACATGGAACACGTCCCGTCAAGTAGGGGGAATTGCTGATGGCTTAAATGAAAGATCATGACCCTTGGTTATCCCCACTTACCCGTGGTTAGAGATGATGGAATACACGGCGCTCTCTTGCTGCAGGTCCGGTGTGTTGGTGGCGACACATTCATCCAGAAGCAGCAGCAAGGGCTGATGGGAGTCCTGGCCCACGGTCGCCATGATTGGGATTAGTGAGCCAAGACTGAAGGCAAGGGACTGAGCTGGGCCCGAGAAGTCGCCTGGAAAAACAGGGTCAGAGATTATAGCATGGAGAGATGGTCCAACGCAGAGTGGAAGCAGACGACAACAATGCAAGGAGAGAAAGGGCACCTTGAGTAAGTCAGAGAGGTAGGAGTGCTCCTAAGCTGTGACCCTCTGAGCAGGCTAAAAAAGGCTAGTCAAGTGTTCAAGGATGGACATGGGTGCCTTTTGTTAGTGAAGTAATATCCATCAAGACCAAGTGGTTGGAAACACTGAGCAAACAGCAAACTGACCGTTCATGATGTCCATACTGAACAGAAGATCTCCTTGCCCATATGTTTGGAGCATGGACGGGTCATACATGGGAGGGGCCCAGTCAACAGCCCTTTAAAGGAGAAACCAGGCAGTTAGAAGTGAAAGGGCCATAATAAATTCTCAAGACCAAATGGTCTTCGAGACACTCCTAGTTAAATTGTAAAAGAGGGATATTGAATGCGCAGGACCATAGCCTCTACAATTCCAAGTAGTTCTAGTTACTTCTCGAATGTACAAGATACAGGATGATGGAAAGTTGTTTTTGTGTTCCCAGGAGACGCCAAGGTTAAATCATTGCTGTACTCCAGGGTGTCCTTGGTCACCTTAAGAGAAAAGATGGGACTTAATTAATGCCAGAGTTAAAATGAAAGTTTACACATGTAGTAATCATTACACCCCCCAAACAGACGTAGAGCTCACCCACCGTCCTCCTGAAGTTACAGTCGCCGAACTCAACAGAGAACATGGCCTCCCTCAAGGACACGGCGGTCGGTCGACAGCTGCCGAGTCGCAGGAGAGAGAAGTCCATCAGGGATCTGGCCTCGGTCCAGACCAGCGTGAGGCCATCGGGTCCACAGTCCGCTTTCATATCTGCAAGAGAGATCATAGAAATAATAATTTCAAGTGGATTTTTTTGATTGCAACAAAACAGATAGAAATGATAGACACTGACATATATAAAAAACAGAAGACAAAAAAACTGGCCACAGATTATATTCAAATATTTTACCTGCGTTCACCAAGACAGCTGCTACAAGGACAAGTAGAGCCACACTGCTAAAGGGAAATGCCATGGTTGCCAGTGAATGAGCTTAGGAACCCAGTGCTTTTATTTGGTTCTGACTGCTGCAGAGCAATCAAACTAATATCTTTCACCTGGTTTCCCTAAACGAGTCTGGGTGTGTGAACAGGCAGCATCAGGGAATTAGACGATTAACAGTTTTTATACATTGAGATGTTTCCTCAAATTCTACTACTCGTGTTATTTATCTATGAAGTGTGTAAAAAATACACATTGTATCACACATTTCACAAGGAATATATATCTATATCAGTAAGGGCTATAGGCATTCTATGTAGGACATCTGAAATGGGATATTATTGCAGCTTGAACCTTATAAGTGGCACTAGGTATGAAGGAAGAGGGCTATTAAGTTCCTCACAAAACAGAAGTTGGCCTATCAGCCAGGAGACAACTTTGTCATGGATAAAATGTATCCTAACAGTATCACAAGGGTAATGAAAAATAACCTTTTACTAGTTAATTGACCATTCTCTTGACAATCAGCAGGGTTGCCAAGATTTGTATTGTCAATGCAAATCTTGGCAATCTAGGCTCCCAGTTTAGATCGAGAACCCACCTTTCCCCCAATAATATATATTTTAGGACAAAAGGCTCTTATATCAGGGGAATAATTCCTGGTCTGAGGCTGCTTTAACAAGCCATCATCCACACACACACCACATCTTTAAATGAACTTGACCTAGTGGCAAACACCCAAGTTCAGTTCCGTTCCTGATAGCGGCCAGTGTTTGGACACACTTAAAATTGAAGATCAGCACCTGATGAAACATTGCTAAGATCTATCCATCTCTAAAGATATCTGATTGTTAACTGGTGTGTTCTTGTCAGTTGGAGGCATATGCAATAGACACAACATACCATCCCTGAAAGAATTTCTTTTTTTTTTAAAAACACCCTTTACTTGTCTTTATGGGGTTATCATGGATTCAGATTTACACTTTGACAGTCACATCAAATCAGTTACAAAATCGGCATATTATCACCTTAAAAATGTAGCAAGACTTAGAGGGCTCATGTCCACCGAAGACTTACAAAAACTTGTACATGCCTTTATCACTAGTAAGCTTGATTACTGCAATGGTCTCCTCACAGGTCTCCCAAAACAAACTCTGAGGAAGCTTCAGCTTGTTCAGAATGCTGCTGCTAGTTCTAACAAAGACCAAAAAATGTGATCATATTACACCAATTCTGAAATCGTTACATTGGCTTCCTGTAGGTCAGAGAATTGATTTTAAAATCATGTTGCTAACCTATAAATCCCTACATGGTTTAGGCCCAAAATATTTAACTGATATGCTTCCACTACAGCCTTCTAGACCACTAAGATCCTCTGAGACCAATCTGTTAATTATCCCCAGAGTAAACACAAAACATGGGAAAGCAGGATTTAGTTACTATGCAACAAATAGCTGGAATAAACTCCCAGAGGATTTAAGACTTGCCCCAACTCTGAGCACCTTTAAAACAAGACTGAAGACTTATGTTTGCTATAGCCTTCTGCTAAAATCTTAAATACATTGCACTCTGAAAAGCTTTTTAACTTTGCCTCCATTTTCTATTTTAATACTAAAATGCCTTTTTCTATTTTACCCATTTCTTTGCATATGTTTTTCTTTTACTTATTTATTTTATTGTATGATAATGTTTATATGTGAAGCACTTTGAGTCTGCCTTGTGTATGAAAAGTGCTATATAAATAAAGTTGCCTTGCCTTTACAAAACAGGACTGCTGGATACCAAGGAACATTTCAAGTCAAGACTGCTTTTGTGTAGAATTATTTATTATAACAATCAAATGGTCATTCCAGGGGACATTACTGGTCCTCCATGTTGTGGGTCCCTCAGTAATGCAGTGGTCACGTTGATCGGGGCATTCCTATGAAGGATGAGATTAGACATTGTCCAGTCGCAGTACATCACATTGACAAAAAGATGAGAAACGTAGACCATCCATATTAATGACAGACCTTATTTGAGGTCTGATCTTGAAGTGCTTCTGGGGCCCACTTCGTCAGACGGGTTTACGAAGCGCAGTGGTCCCAACACAACATTCTGAGCAATGCCCCGGGATTTGTCTTTATGGACCAATCACAACCGACACAATGAGTTCAAGGAAGCCACACAAACCACCGGCGTCATGGATACATTAAAGATGGCAGGCATACCCGCTCCTCTTTTGTGGCGGTACTTGCACGACGAGTCACAGCAGCTGCAGAGGTGGCTCTGGCTGGGGTCGTCTAGGAGCTCCCAGCTGGTAGAGACAGTGTACAAGTCATTATGGTTTCCACAGCATTGATGGGAATACAAGATTGACAATACGCCTTACCTGCCGGTTTCCTTCACGTAGTTACAGGCCTTCCTTTCTTCGCTGAGAGCTTCAGGGTCCCATGCGACCAGTTTACAGTTGATGTAAACCTGCGGGAGCTGCAAGTCCTTCAACATCTGGCCAGTTTATTTATTATTTGTACAGCTTTAAATCAGGCTGAACTAGCGTCACAAGCCATCCCAAGACCTCTTGAAGAGCAAGGAGGAACTTCAAAAAGTGAACACAAGAGGAACCCTTCCCTTCAAGGGGGGTTTGGAGTGCAATGGATGCAGCTATAATAGTAGCAATAACCAGCAGAACAAAGTTTTGGCAAGTTCAACAGCAATATGGTAATGAGGCATTTGATATTAAAGGGTCATCATTATTCAAGTTCATCCTTCTTACCTCGTCTGTAAAAGCAAGCTTGAAGGTCTGCAGGTTCAAGACCAAAGCAGAGGCATGATACCGTGGTAGAAATTTTGAGTTTCCCCACGTACTGGCCAAAAGGCAACTGCAAAACAAGAAGTTCACAGAACGTATAAAAGACATAAGTCTATCCATTGGATCCTTGAAATAAAGCCAACTTAGTCATCGCTTACATTTTGAAGATCCGCATTTAAGCAAAGTTGGAGCTACAAAATAATTCAGACACTGCATGACCTCGTTTTACATAAAAAAATAGAGTCCTTACCGTGCGTTCACACCAAGCGAAGGCGGGGCACGAATACATTGAAAGTCAAGTGAGTACTTGGAGCCATCACGTTGCTAAGACGAAAACACGCGTCTATAAACCTCACCCCTGGTTCCCAACGAGCGGGTAATACTGCCCGGCGGGCTGCAGCTCGGGGGTGGCTGCCGCCACACACTCGTCTATGAGCAGCAACAAGGGCTGGTGAGACTTCTGTTCCACCGCAGCCCAAATGGGCATCATGGAGCCCAGCGGAACCTCATTGCTCTTGGAGATTGCACTTAGGTCCTCTATTTAGAAAAGACAGATTGGGGAAAACAGTTCAATATTTGGTTTAAGTACGTTATATTGTTGGTTAATACATCAAATGAAAGATGTTCACCATTGAGAAGTGCGAGGTGGAAAATCAGATTCCCATGGCCTTCTGCGACCCCCACTCCAGGTCTATTGAACTTGGGAATCCATTTGTTCTGGTCTCTAAATTAAAAAAATGCAAACGTTTTCCTGTTAGAAGCTTGAGTGTATTGATGTCAAATTGGTGGCAGCAGGTTAATATAGGCCTACCTGTGAGAATAACACTCGAAGGGATATGTGAAGTCTGCTGGATGATTTCTGGTTTTTGGCCGGTAGGTCAGCTCATTCTGGTAGATGACACGCTTTCCTTTAGGCTGTGAGGGGAAAAGGAAATGCATTTAAAAAAACATTTACTTACATTTACATGACATGTCCGCTAGAACACCCAGCATTACCCGTCTTCTGGAGTTGCAGTCCATGTATTTATGCTTGAAGTATAGTTCCGCTTCTCCACTTTGGAGAATGGCAAAATCAGAAGGAATACAACTTCCAAGAAAGAAACGGGTTGCGTGTGGAATAAATTCAGCGGGAATCGTCCATGTTATGTTGACCGAGTCTTTTGAACAGTCTATTTTGATATCTGGATGGAGGAAAATGTGTACAAATTACTTAACAATAAACGGAAATATACACATTTGGTTTAACCTGTAGATTATTGTGACATCTACCTCCTGCATTGGCAGCAGCTGAGGCAATGACTGCCAACACTATCATACAAACGTAATTCTTCATGACGGAAGGTTTCTGAAACGTTGTGCAAACCACACGCTTTTAACACTTAACCAATTAACTTAATCACGTGCATCTGTGCATTCGTTGGAGACCGACAGTAATTCCAAATATCACCACCAATTTCACTTCGTTAAAGCTTATGAAACTTTTCACCAACTCTTAATTTATAGATTTGAATAAAAATATATTGACTTGGATTTAATTTTTTTATATTTGTTTTTTATATTTATTTATGATTTATTCAATGTATTGGTTATGGATTTAGTTTGGTTATTGTTTTGTTGTAAATAAACAAAAAATAAACATATTAATCAACTAAAATAGATTTTCATGTAAAATAACAAATCGTAAAGGAACCAACGTATCTCTCGTTCATTCTTACACGGAACGTTCATGGTGTTACACAGGAAGTCATAGAGAAGTGGACGGCTTGAGTGTTGATGTTGGTCAGTTTGTAGACAGTCTATCAATTATTGGTATTACATTTTTTTCAAACGTGTTTTATGATCTATATCCAACATGCTGATTAAAGTAAAGGTAAGACGATTAATTTGGGGTTGAATCTCAGACTACTATAAGTTATAAGAAGTGGGCTCATTGTTGGTGGAGGAAAGCGTTGTATTTAAGACGTCTCATTTAACGACTGGTTACTGCACTAGAATAATTCCCTTTGTAGCAAAATGTAGAGCAGGTTCATGAGATTAAAAGGGTAAAATATTCCGGGGCGTAATTTTTATGTGTGTATACCATGCAACGTATCTATCCTCCAACATTTATAGACCGCGACATCGCTCCAACGTTGGTCTCATTACTCAGCATTTTATTTCGGTGAAGGAAGGAAACACTGTGTGCATATCGTATGCATTCATCTAGTCTTGTGTATGATAATCACACAACAGCCCTGAGTTGTGGAGGGCGCCTTGTGGCATGTTCTCCAGCGACGTCAAGCATCTCATTTCCTTTCAGACCCTCACAGGAAAAGAGATAGAGATCGATATCGAGCCCACAGACAAGGTAATGACATTTAATTCACGTTGTTTTATTAAAGAACCAATAACGGGTTTGACTTGATTGAATTTATGTACCACATGAAATTAAATTTTCTTTAATTTCAGGTGGAGCGAATTAAAGAGAGGGTAGAGGAAAAGGAGGGCATCCCACCACAGCAACAGAGACTTATCTACAGTGGAAAACAGATGTAAGTATCAAAGCTTCACAAATTCTGTACTGTATCGGCGGGGGAACGCCTACTCCATTCTCTGGCTACTTAAAGGGTGCTCCTGTACCAGCCTCAGGGGAGATAAATGGTTCATTGAGGTATCAATATATGTAGGATGTTCCTCTACATGAAATCCTTTCTTTTTTAGAATATATTCCCAAACTCTCAGGATAGTAGTGGGGACAGGTTCTGGGTTCAAAGCCCAATGTTTGCAGCGTAACATGTATGTGCCCTTTGGAAAGATGCTTCTTTATGACGTGGACCTAAATTAAATTTGGAAAGAAGTGTATGCTAAATGAATCAATAATAATCAATCTTCTGTCTATTCATTTACATTTATTCATTCAGCAGACCCTTTATGCCAAAGTAACGTGCACGTGGGGCTGTGAGTGAATCGATATTGTAACTGCTGTAGATCGGACATCTTACTTTGAAATTGTCTAACTTCCTGCCTGCTCTTTCACAGGAACGACGAGAAGACGGCAGCGGACTACAAGATCCAAGGAGGCTCGGTGCTCCATCTGGTCCTGGCGCTAAGAGGAGGGCTGCTACTGCTCCCCGTGCCCAGGAAAAACCTCACTCCTTAGGGGTCCCGCTCTGTGCCTGTCTGCCCCCCATCCCCCAGACAGGTGGTGCGGTATCCATTACAGTCCGACCCCGGGCCTTCCCATTACACCATTCGGAATTCCGGTGCTCTCCCGGCTGATGAAAAAGCAACAGTTTTAAAACAGGTTTAAAAACTTTAAGAAAACAAATGGACTTTGCTTGCTCATGTGTAGATGTTCAATCTGTAACCCACCCATGCGTTTGAAGTCCTCTGATGAGCGCACCTGCTCCGTGCAAAATGACAAGAGCAAGTTTGACACCTGTGGTTATGTTTGATTAAATGGTTCACTTGATTGGGTGTTTTTGTTGTGAGATACCCACATGCATCATGGATAAACATACTCTCGGTTCAGGTTGTAGAGGAATTTTCAGAACCCTGTTCTGTATTTATTAGCAATTTACAGGTTTCAAAGGCCACACAACACACTGCATCTTCCTCCTGGGATATAATGGTCATGTCATAATTCCTTTTAATGATGCAACAGTCAACATAATTAGATTGGACATCTGAAATGGTCAGCAAGGAATGGGATGGACATTTGATTTACAGAATAAATTCATTTCACTTTCGAAACAATGAATACTTATCCAGGTTTTTAAATGATTTGGTCTAACTCCTAACAAAATCAAAAACCATCTAGATTTCTATTGCTCTATTTTACAGCTAAAATATACTGTTTGTAGGAAGTCCAGCATTGAGTCGATAGTGTTTCTTTCCTTACATCAGTTAGAGAGGCGACCAAACACGTTTTAATAAAAACGACACCATCGACCACAGTAAACCAGGACGTGGGGCGGAATGAATACTGCCTTCTTTGGAGCACGCTTGCCTTCCGAGACCTCGTCAGAGCATTTCAGTTACAGGTACACAGACAGGTAATGAGTGTTCACCTCAACGACAATAGCAAACCCAACAAGACTCCCTCGTGGAGGGGACGAAGGCACAGGGAAGAGGGTGGGAGGTAGGGAGCATAGGGGAGCCCAGAGGAACGGCGTGGGAGGTCGTTATAGAAAGAAAATACCTCCCGTGCTCAGAGTCGAGCCATCGCGTCACGTCATCTAACGGGTCAGGTTAAAACATCGGAGGCGGTTGTGCCCGTGACCGTCAGCTAAAATGGGTCACCCAGAAGGATCAACTAAGAACATTAACCCTGGCTCTTAGTGTCATCCGTCCTCCAGATTTCGGGGGGGTTATTTTCCTTTGAATATCCTTCGATAAACTCTTGTGTTTGGGCAAACTGACCGTATAAAACAACCAACTCCTTTTGAAACTGCTGAAAAAAAGTCAAATGTGACAGTAATGGATGCTAATTGCAGGTAGTGTACATGGTATCGTAGTGGACATGGTTCTGCTGATTCAGTGCCCTGGAGCCATGAAGAGCCATTGCTACAGGGGTCTGTGCTTCTGAAAGGGGGAGGAGCCATCGAGTAAACTTGAATATTTGCAGGTCTTTCATAAAAATGTTAAGGTCAAGGTAAAACATTTACAGGGTAATGTATGCATAGTTCCTAGCGCATAATCCTTGGGGTGTAAATCTATAGTGAAACATCTAACCGTTTGTGTCTCAAGTGTTGATCCAAACCTTTATATTCTATCCTTTAAATAAATTCTCCAACTGGAAATCGATTGATGATAAATCAAACCTTAAATCATTTAGGTTTTTATATTGCTAAATACATTTTCAAATCTATTAGAGTATCTTTTAGGGGAGGGAGATGAAATGATCAAAATGTTGACATGTGGGTGTTGACAAGGTTCAGAACAACTGCTAACTAACCGCCATCTTGTCTTGTGAATCCCGGTGTTGTTTGAGCTCAGGAGACGCAGAGTGTAGTAACTAAGACAACTGAGTCACTTCATCGACTACAATGAAAGGGTGCGGTTCCAGACGAGGGACCCCTCCCTAAGTGTCACGTGACCACGCCTTGATGAAGATGTGTACATTTAAATCTTCCCAGGGGGCTGAAATTAAAAAAAAAGAAAAGAAAAAGGAAAAACCGACCGCTGTCTATAAAAACTAAAACATGTCGACTATCTGATCAATTCACTGGTTTCTAAAGGATCCCTGGTGGGTGGAGGAGTTCCTGCTGGCATTGTAGTGGTAGCAGTAATGGCGTCGGGTCCTGTGTGTGGTAACAGAGTCCTGCAGCCGTGCGAACGTCAGAGTTAACAGACCGACGTCAGGGGGTCGGTTGGGGGGGTCGGGGGGCCGAGAGCCGACGGCTATAGCGTTTAAGTGAGTCAGAGAGGGAGAGATCCACGGCTCACCCCCTCTCTCCCCGTAGAGTCTGCTGGGATGTAGTCCCACCGTCCCCGTCCCCCCCCTGTCCCCATCCGGGGGTCTGGGGTGGTTCTCAGGGGGGTCTGGGGGTCACTGCGGTGGTCACAGCGGTTCTGGGGGCCCCAGGGTGGAGTCAGAGGCCGGGGGTGGGGAAGGAGTCGATCTGCACCGTGTCCTGGAAGGGGGAGCCCTGGCTGGTGTAGGACAGACGCACCCTCATCTTCAGACTCACCTGGAGGGGGAGGAGGGGGAGGAGGGGGAGGAGGGGGAGGAGGGACATCGTTTTCAGCATTAGTCGAGTGTTGTGATCAATGTTGAAGGATTACGAAACTAACCATTTAAATGTTCAGGTCTAGATGTTTGGTCTTGTAAACCTGCTTTTAAATATAATTATTTGATCCAGTTTATGTTAAAGTGAGTACTCAGAATTAGTTAACATCGTGCGAGCCAATTCAAACTAACATATCTGATTCTTATTGTTGTTTTTATTTCAGGTGAGGTTTTTGTTTCATGTGAACCCCGATACAAATACAAGAAACCCTTATTTTCACCCTTTACCCTGGCCCTGTGCCGAGGTTCATTCAGCACCGGCAGAGGCTGACAACCTGGCACCTATTGCCCTATTGGGATTGGGGTTCTCATCTTGACCGTAACCATGACCACCGTAGCCCCCCTAACCAGGAGTACCGGCCCACCCGGGGCCCACCTTGTTGGGGTTGTTGAGCAGCACCGTCTGGGTCACCACGGCCGAGCTCCGCGCTGGGAGGGAGTCTCCGCTGGGGGCCTTCATCTGCAGCTGGACGTTCTGGGGGTACGGGGGGGGGGGAGTGGTTAAATGGGACTGGAAGTAGTCACAGTGAAGTTCATTGAAGTAATCCCAATCAAATAATTGTTTGGGAAAATGGGCGGAATACTATGCATTCTCTATATAGCCTGTGACATTAGAGCTCGTACAGACATATACATAGACATTTTCTGAATCACTGATCCATTATTACTCATTTGATTATGCAAGATATTTAATTAGTAAATAAATAAATGTCCAACTGCACAAATGTATACACTTACTTTTGTATTTTATACACAGACTTATGGCATTTTTGTGTGTATTTCTTAACAATACAAACCCTTCAGCTCTCCGGCCTGAGCACGGTGGAACATTCCAACAGCCTGTTGCCTCAGATGGTCACGGTGACCCCTACCTTGGGCACGGCGGCCTGCAGCGTGAGGCTGCTGACGTCGTGGTCGCTGGTGTTGGTGGCGGTCAGGGTGATGGTCTGGCTGGCGTCCAGCGGCCGCTCACAGCTCAGCTTCAGGACCACGCCGCTCTTGTCGTACACCGTCACCGCCGCCGGCGCTACGGAGGGATCCATGGTTACCATACCATAATACACTATATATAAGAATACTGCTATACAGTTTTACTGCTCGATGTATTAATACTGCTCCATACAAACTGTAACACCCTATATATTAAAACTGTTCTATACAGTTATACTGCTCTATATATTAATACTACTCTATACACTTATACTGCTCTATATATTAATACTACTCTATATATTAATACTACTCTATACAGTTATACTGTTCTATATATTAATACTACTCTATACACTTATACTGCTCTATATATTAATACTACTCTATATAGTTATACTGCTCTATATATTAATACTACTCTATACACTTATACTGCTCTATATATTAATACTACTATATAGTTATACTGCTCTATATATTAATACTACTCTATACACTTATACTGCTCTATATATTAATACTACTATATAGTTATACTGCTCTATATATTAATACTACTCTATACAGTTATACTGCGCTATATATTAATACTACTCTATACAGTTATACTGCTCTATATATTAATACTACTCTATACAGTTATACTGCGCTATACACTACTGTACCCCACTATAGTTGCACTGCTCTATGTATGAATACCGCTCTCTACTGTTAGACTGCCTGATATATTTATACTACTCTACACACCTCTACTGATCTATATTACTAGTCTATACCTATACAGCTCTATACACTACTGTACAGTAATACTACTCTATACTGTAAAACTACTCAATATTAATACTGCTCCATAATATAATACTGCTGTATATGACATTTATTTTTACAGTAATACTGTTCTATCCACTACTGTACAGCAATACTACTCAAAACAGTAACACTAGTCTATATGTCGCCTTACCAACAATGAAATCCCACTGATGGTAAAATAAAAAGATTTGAACAATATATCACTAGCCTTCACAAAATGACTTTGACATGGTAAATAATAATGCATAATAATATATTAACGATGGACATTTTATACATTTTTATTTGGGTCCAGCGGGAAGAAGTCCCTTGCAGACCAACTTGTTTTATACTCAACGTGGTTTCGGTTTGGTCACTGAGCCTTCCATTGTTTACGACCAGAGATCACATCAAAATAAGACACGCCCACTTTGACTTTCTAACCAATCACATAAAGTTAGATTTGGGCCAGTTCTACAGTGCACATCATTTAGTTGAAGTGTTTACCTGTGGCGGGCGTTGGGGTGGGGGTGAGCTCCAGCCCTCCCAGCAGGTACAGCAGGTCTCCCCCCGCCGACCCAGACATGAGGCCGGCTGGACCCAGGGGGGCGCCGCCCGGGAGGCTGGGCTCTTCTGGATCGCTCAGCAGGTCCAGCAGATCACACACCTTCAACACACACACACAGGTTACAGAGACGCGCTATGATGACCGTGAGCATTGATGAAGCACATTAGGCCTATCCTAGGTGGATACAAAAGGTAGAGGTGGCGTCATCTTGGGCATCCAACAACAAAGTCCAACAAAGAGCCCTGATCTTAGCCTTTACAAGACATTTATTTGATCTTTTATATATATTATATATATTATTATTATTATTATTATTATTATTATTATTATTATTATTATTATTATAATTAGGAGCCTCCCAGCTTAAAATCCATGACCACCACCCCCCTCACCACCACCCACCTGGCTAGCCGGCTGCGGGGCCACCATCATCTCGGGCTGCTTGGGTTTGGTTGGCTCCAGCTCCTGGACGCCCCCTCCGCCGGACTCCCCGTTGGTCTGGCCCATCGAGCTCCGGTCCATCACGGGCATCTTCTCCAGCACGGCCGCCCTGGGGAGCCAGGACACTGCTGCCTCAACCAACCTGGTAGCATCTGGTCCATTGTTAAAATGGAGTTTGAATAAAGATGGATGAAAGCAGCAGCAACATCTGCAGCAACATCATCACACAAACATACTGTTTTTGTGTGATGATGATGCTGCTGCTGATGTTGTTGCTGCTTGGTGCCATGAAAACTGTTTGTGGCGAGATGCCATTTAAACACGGCGACCACCCACAGCCAGCAGGTTTGTTTCCATCAGGCGTCTCATGTGACCTTACCTCATATGGTCGTACTTCTTGAAGAGAGCGTTGTACTCTACCGCCCTCTGCTGGAGCTCCACGTCCATACAGCTGCCATAGATACTCACTATACTGCGGATACGGCTGGAGGAGGGAGGGAGAGAGATACATGTAGTTGAATGAATTAATAACTATATTATTTAGAAGTCCAACATTGTTATCTTTCCTTTGCTAAAATGTAAACTGCGTTGGGAATGTGAATGCTTTCCCACGCCAGGAGAGCTAAAAAGTGAGATTAACAAGGAGGTTTGAGAGAGTGAGTGAATGTGATAGACAACAGAAAGATGGAAACCCAATCCATAATAACTATCTGAGAACATTTCATCTGAATTTACTTTAGTGTGGTCCGATATATATGTTTGTACAATTTTAAATATACAAGTACTTTATATGAAAGAATGAATCCTCCTCCATCCTCCTGGGATGACGATGATATGATTTCCTTATTAAATGAATTGTGCCCTGTTCACCTATAGGAGGGTTTCAATCATGTGACCTAAAGTTCCATAAACTAAGTTCAAAGCCCGCCATATTGAAACCTCTTCTTGACCAAACATTCTAGAGTTACCACGCAACCAGTGGTTGTGGTCAAACTGGTTAGAATGGTCAGGAGGCACCAAGATGGCCGCCCGGAATGTGCGTGATATCACGTGAAGGCCCTCCCTCTCCGCGTTGCCGTGGCGATGCTTACTCCACGTTCTCGGTGATGCGGGTGCTCAGCTTCATGGTGGCCGTGAGGGCGAAGCCGCGCGTCGCAGGGGACGACATGTGCGACTGCAGCACCGTCTCCAGGGCGTCCAGGATGTCATCCTCTGTCACCTGGTGGGAGGACACGCATCACTTCCTGTGGTCATGTGACCTGCCCAACCAACCCCCGGCAGTCTGTAACACCGTTCATGTCTTAAAAAGGGTCTCTGTGGGGGTTTAGGGTAATCCTCCTGTGATTAAGATATGTATGTACCAGTGGCGGCTGGTGGTTTTTAAAGTGAGGGAGGAAGGACTGCGCGCTTGGTTGCCATTGGCCTGCTTGGTTGCCATTGGCGAACTGCACCGCTCGGCGGAAACGAGGCATACGACTGAGCGCCGGGTTCGTTGGTTCTCGTATCCTAGACTTGAGGGGATAACCCCTCCCTCTGGGCTGCGCCACAGCCAGGGCTCCTGCTTATTGGTTCATAGCACAGCCAGGGCTCCAGCCTATTCGTGAATAATCGTTGGCGCGGATGTCTCTCTCTCCAGTCATGTTATGTAGTGTGGGTGTCTCTCTCTCAGCTGTACAGGGTGCGTGTCTCTCTCTCTCTCTCTCTCTCTAGTCATGTTATGTAGTGTGGGTGTCTCTCTCTCAGCTGTACAGGGTGCATGTCTCTCTCTCTCCAGTCATGTTATGTAGTGTGGGTGTCTCTCTCTCAGCTGTACAGGGTGCATGTCTCTCTCTCTCTCTCCAGTCATGTTATGTAGTGTGGACGTCTCTCCCTCAGCTTTACAGGTGCTTGTTTACCTGGATGGGCTCCGTCTCCTCACAGTCCCCTTGCAGCAGAGAGTCTCCGTACTCCCCGATACACCAGCAGGCCACCTGCACCAGGGGTTGCTACACACACACAAACAAACACACATTTGGATTTATGTTTAAGGATGCCTCAGCGAGGTCAGACACAGACTGAATTCAATGAGAACAGCATTTACCAGATTATTTAAAAGTGAAGGGACAGTGCATGTATTATTTTAGGTCTGTTACGGCAAAGGACTGAAGGAGAATATCTAGTTGTCTACATCGTCCACACACACACACACACACACACACACACACACACACACACACACACACACACACACACACACACACACACACACACACACACACACACACACACACACACACACACACACACACACACACACACACACCTGGGAGATGTCTGCGACCAGCGCGCGGTAGAGCTTGTGCACGGCTTAGCAGTGGAGCTGGGAGGCGTTGGTGATCAGCTGGATCAGGTTGGGCACTGTCTCGTCGCGGACATCGGCCCCTGCCTGCCGGAGGGGGATTACAGTAACTGAGACGGTGGGGTCATAGAGAACCATGGGGAGGTTCATTCATAGTACACTGGCTGAAAGGTGGTGGCGCAGGTCACAAACCAGTTCTGGTGTAGCTTAATTATTAGAGCATGGTATCATTAACATTAGTGTAAAGTAAACAGGCAGCGAAGTGCAACTACAAAGACAAACATACAAGGTGAATTTAAAAGTTAAAAAAGAAAACTACAAGGTGAATAAAAAACCTTAAAAGGTGAATTGAAACAAAACTACATCATAAGCAAAAACAACAAGGTGCGGTTAAAAACATATCCATAACAGAATTTTTTTTGTGACTAAGTGTGTGTCTGTGGATTTACCGTGATCAGGACATGCAGGATGGTGTCTATGTGCCAACGCTGGGAGGGAGAGTACCTGACAGACAGACACACACACACACACACACACACACACACACACACACACACACACACACACACACACACACACACACACACACACACACACACACACACACACACACACACACACACACACACACACACACACACACACACACACACACACACACACACACTTTTAGCAGGTGCTATGCTAACAGAACAGTGAAACATTTAGCGTCAAACAGACAAACAGTCTTAAACCCACATGTTGCCCATGCACAATACCATGTAGCTCAGCCTTCCCAAAGCCTTTAGGTAGCACACACACACAAGGCTGTTTAGACGCTTCACAGTGCTATACTAAAAGAACAGTTATACATCCAGCATTAAACCGACTAACGCCCTAGCGTAGCCTTCCAAACAACAATCCATAACAACACTATGACCCTATTCATAGCAATATCTGTGTCGATACAGCATGCGTGAGCCTCATGCACACTGGGAACGAACACGTGTGTGTGTGTGTGTGTGTGTGTGTGTGTGTGTGTGTGTGTGTGTGTGTGTGTGTGTGTGTGTGTGTGTGTGTGTGTGTGTGTGTGTGTGTGTGTGTGTGTGTGTGTGTGTGTGTGTGTGTGTGTGTGACCTCGCGGCGTTACCTCTCGGCGGCGTTGAAGATGCCGCTGGCGGCGTGCGATTTGAGCTCGGGGGGGCAGGTGGAGAGGAAGAGGAGCAGCTCCTTCATCATGGAGCGGATGTTGATGGCCGACACCAGCGCCAGGGAGAGCTCTAGGGCCCGGCTGGGGGGGGGGGGGGCATTAAGAACCGCTAACTATTGGGCTCCTTAGCACATGCTTGAATGAATGAATATCTAAAATGGAACGGAAAAAGCTACAAACTGAAATGTATTTGCAAAACATATCTCCTTGATGTCTCGTCACATATCACGTCTATGTTTGGGCGCTTTTACAGCGAAGGGTCACATGACGTTTGGAGGTGTGGTGGTCGGTTGGGGGGAGGCTCTGTGGTACCGTTTCACGGAGGCGTCCTGGTCCTTCAGACAGTCCACTATGGTGCCCCGGTGGCGCTGCACTGCATTGTGGTCCGTCGACACGATCTTCTGCAGCGACGTCATGGAGATGTACCTGAGATGGATAGAAATCAGAACAACACATCAGAAAAGAAGATTAATTTATAATGTGATATTATTAATACACTTCTAAAAAATACTTCGAATAAATAATATAAGTGGATATATAAAATAAATTTTACATAATAAAACGGAAAAGCAACGTTTCATAAAAAGTTGCATGGAAACATTGAAACATTTCAATGCTTTGTGAAACAGCCATTTCCGCCGGGTTAGTATTTCAGCCTAAGTGAGTGAGAGAGGAAAGAGGAAACGGGAGGGAGAGCGAGGAAAAAGAGAGTGAGTGTGTGAGAGATAAAAGTGAGCAAGAGAGAGGAAAGAAAAGCGAGAGAGGAAAGAGCGAGCGAGAGAGAGAGAGGAAGAGAGAGGAAGGAGAAAGAGTGATGAAGCGGGAGCACATGAGGGCCAGAGGAGAGGGGCTGAGATGAAAGAGAGCTGGATAAAACACACGCCTCCGGGGAACTCTGAGCAGAGCACCAGACGAGCCTGACCGGCCACGCTCCCGCTCTCCCCCGTGGAGAGCAGCCTCTGAAAGGACCCCTGGGTAGGCCTACACACTGCCTGATTAAAACATGACGGGAGACGGCTCGACATCCTACAGAAAGATGAAGGGCAGCTGGGCTCCGTCAGATCTTCACACAGCGAAGTGAAGTGGCGGCAAAGTGATTGATTGGCATGAACCGGATGCAGCCTGTCTGGAGGGGGGGAGGGGGGCTGTCGCAGTTCGGCTGGAGAGAGAGCTTCGGCCTTGGGTAGAGGAAACAGTGAAACGATCCGAGGAGATGAGGGGGAAACGGAGGGAGGGGAGAAAGGGACTCTATTAAAAAAGTACTCACCGAATGTTCCTGTCATTGTTGAGCAGAAACCTTCCGAGGATGTTTACAGCCAAGACCTGCAGTTCACACACACACACACACACAAACACACACACATAAAATTAAAAAATAAAAATACAAATGTATGTATATAAATAAAAATGGTAAATAAACTAAAAATTACGCCTCTGTGTTCCTTCTCAGGGTCTTCCTGAGAAGGAGGTGCTTCCTCCACCGTCAAGCAGTCTGAGGGTTAGGGCCTCATGTGTGAGGCCTTTGGACCTTGTAGCTGTGATGGCGCATTTCACCAATAAAGTTGTGTTTGACTCACGCGCAGGCCGCTCTCTGACTTGATGTCCATGACGGTCAGCACCGTCTCGTACAGCACCGCGCTGCCCGCAGTCTTGCTGCTGTCCGTGTTGGTCGCCACCTGTAACCACGACAACCACGTTGACAAGCTGCAGCGTAGCCCGAAGACAGAACCCCGCCCCTCTGCGTCACTGTGTCCACCGCAGCGTACGGTCGCGGTGGAGGGAAGGGCCTACAGAATGTCTACAGGACTTAGCAACGTCAAGTGAACAGTTTGGAGCTGAACACCGGGTCTTCTGATCTGAAGACCCGTTGTTCATCTCAGGCCCTGTTTACACGAAACGAAAACGCAGATATTTCCACGCGGTTTGGCCTCTCATTTACAGGAAAATGCTGTTTTTGTCACAGAAAACGATCATTTCTAAAAACTCCGGCCAAAGTGGAGATTTCTGAAAACGCTGGTTATGTGTTGTCGTGTCAACGGGGGAAACTGGGTTTTTGGTTCTGAAGCGTCACATTATTCGCCAGGAAATGCTTAACGTCATATGAGCGCCCTATGTTTACAGTTTGTTTGTTACAGGAAGACGCTCGTGTTATTCGTTGTTGTTGATTCTGAGGATTCTGAATGGCTTGCATGGCTTTAATTGCGCTCAACGGCGTATTTATGCGTTTTGATGTAAACGACAACTTTTTTGAAAACGATGTTGTGTGCACAATGTTATTTTTGAAAACGGAGGGGGGGAAATATTAGTTTCTATAAATACCCTGCTACGTATAAACGTGGCCTCAGTCGCATGGTTAACTCAACCGTGTGACTAATCGTTACGTGGTAGTGCTGGGTCTTGTGCTGTTTTTGCTTGTTTTGCACTAACGTCTTGCTTTTGCCTCCTGCACTCAATCATATCAATCACCTCCTGGAGGCGGAGCCTTGTGGCTGCAGGTTTCTGTTTGGCTCGCCCTGATTGTTAGCGCCGCCCCCACACATATAAAGCCAAGTGGAAGATGGCGGCTCGCTCTCTCTCTAATCCGAGAACAGACGCTGGCACACTTGTACCTTTTGTCAATTCTGTTAAAGATATCATATTTGTTGTTGCTCTTGGTGGTTACTTTCTGCACGTTAAGGTAAGAGCAAGCTGAACCTCCCAGGCAGATAGCGTGAGGTTTTTCCTTTACATTTTTCCCTTTCTGGTATGTGGTAATCACCTAGGCCTTTTCTGCCGATTTTTTTTTTGGTTGCTGTTACTGGTTTCACTTCTGAGAAACCTTACGATCATTGTGAACCATAAAACATTGTTTTTTCACAAAAACCCTGCTTCTGCCTTTATATTTGTTGGACACCGTAACACTAATATTAACTAATATTGTGATTTGTATATCACATCACATGTTGGTGATGGTGGTGTGGCCGCATCGAACAATCAATGTTAAATCACCCAAAACATTCAATGTCTTTAAAAGTAGACTGAAAATTCCCCGTTACTCACCATCCTACGGCCTTTGACCAATTCCAATGCATAAAGTAATATGACTGGCTAAAGGGTTTTATATAAATTAGATCAACTTAAAACTAAGTAGTAGAGCGAGCTGTGGTGAGTGAGAGGAGAGCGAGGGAGCTGTGGTAGAGCGAGGTGTGGTGAGTGAGGAGAGCGAGGGGTTGAACCTGGGCTAGTAGGTCGTTCATGGCGTCGCTCGCTGTGTCGTTGTTGCGACCCAGAATCCTCAGCAGCCTCAGAATACGCACCTGACAGAGACAAAGAGAGACAGACGGAGGGAGCCAGAGACGGAGAAAGTGATAAACATCCAGACAGAGACCCCAAAGCAGAGACAGAAAGAGAAGTTATTTATTTTTATATTTATGAATGTAGTAAATAAACGACAAGGGTGCGCCTAAAAGCACGTATACAACAAAAC
Source organism: Gadus chalcogrammus (assembly GCF_026213295.1). Classification (NCBI taxonomy): domain Eukaryota; kingdom Metazoa; phylum Chordata; class Actinopteri; order Gadiformes; family Gadidae; genus Gadus; species Gadus chalcogrammus. The sequence continues at coordinate 13,580,970 of NC_079419.1, read as the reverse complement.
ATGTTTGTGTCAAAGTGGGTGTGTGTCATGATGATCATGGCATCGCAGACGTGTTGAATGTCTGCGAGTGTGTGTGTGCGTACTCATGGATGCAAGTGTGATCTTGAATGTGTGTAATAATCTGAGCATGGTGTGAGTGAGTCTGACTGATGCCCCTTTCACACCGCCGCAAAATCGGGGCCGGTTCCGGGCCAGTTCGGAGCTAGGGCCAGGGCTTTGTTTTCACACCGCCAAAGAACCGGCTCCGGCCCCTAAAAACCGGTTCAACTCTGGCCCCACTTTAGAGCTGGGCTAGAACTAGAACCGCTTTTACGCCGGGGGCAGGGGGCGGAGTTATCCGTACCTTCATAAACAGGAAGACCAACGAAGACCGGCATAAACAATGGACGTGAATCCGTGTATGGTTCTTTTTTGTTTTTACTGATTTTGTTTTAAATCGGAATATTCAAAGAACGAACCATACACGGATGGAATCGAAGACGAAATTGTTGTTGTGTTTGAAACTGGCGCGAGGGTTCTTCTGCGCGCCTAACCTGACGCTTGATCATTGTGGTGGTTCAACGCGCCAACGCAGCTAGATGAGTCCATGTCCATGCAAGTGAACGGAGCGTTCCCTCTTCGTCATAACTATCAAACCAAACATCCTTCACATTCACCGAGCGAACATTATGAAAGTAAAATGCACATTTCTCGCTAAAAATGTTTCCATAAACGCATTTAATGGCGTAACTATGTTACTATTTCCACCCAGAATAAAGAAAGATGTCGGCCGTATGCTTCTGTCCAAGCTCACTAGCGGAGACGTTTGTAGTGACGTCATGACGTTGCTCACGCCGGCTCCATGGCTGGCTCTGGCCGGTGTGAAACCAACCGGTTCTTAACTGGGGTAAGGCTGGAACCAGTTTGGAACTGGCCCTAGCACCAGCCCGGAACTGGCTCTCGGTTCTTTTTGGTGTGAAAGCGGCATGAGTGAGTGAGTGCTGACCTGTAGGAAGGGGTCACTGATGCCGGCCACCGTGTGTTCTGGAGAGTAGCCTGAGGTCACCAGACCCCTCATGATGTGGACCAGCTCTGGGACCGCCTGGGAGACACACAGAACAACACGTGTATACACACAAATACATAGATACCAACACACTTGTATAAAATATTAAAGTTGCACAGAGTGTGTGTGTGTGTTACCTCTCTGAACTGCACCAGGGTCTGTGCGTTCCTCTCACACAGCTCCGTGATCAGGATGACGGCTCCATGCAGCACTCCTGGGAACAACAGAAGCAGGTTAGCACCAGCACTAGCTCAAACACCACTCAAACAATACAGTGACGCATGCTAACGCGCTGCCTCCTCACTTGGAATGTCCTTACTGACCGTCTGACAGCATCAGACCCTGGCCCACTTAGGATGGGCCTACAGACCTTATCTTAAAAGGCTTTGGGTTAAATGAAAATTAATTAAGGATGACATCACTCAAACATACGTCATTTGTTGTGCCTCAACCTACAGACCCCGGGCTTCATCGTGTGAGAAGACGCACCAGTACAGCCCTGCTAGTGCGGGAGGGAAACCCCAACTCACCGTGGTTCTTCTCTGCGAGGAGGGCTCGGGCCGCGGGCGTGAAGAGCTCCCCCAGCTCCGGAACCTTCCGTACGATGTGGACCGCACACAGAGTGGCCTGGAGAACCACAAGCAGAACCATTCAGTGCCAGTATGATGAGACCTAAAAGAGACTCGGTGGAATTGAAGGTGCTGACTTTAAACATGAAGACCGGAACACATTGAGGGGTAGAGGGGGGAGGGGCAGAATACTGCCCTCTAGTGGTTTGGGTAGGGTATCTGCAGGTTTCAGCAAGTCAAATTGAAGACTTTTTAATACCACCTTGAATGAAATTTAAGACCTAAAACACGCAATGGTGGGGGGGATACCGCTGTATTATAACCCAATCATAGCATGTGTAACTCAATGAGACTCATTCACCTACCCATTGTCTCAGACTAGCTAGCAAGCACGCAGATAATCGTTTATATATGCAGCTAGCAAGAAAGAAGCCTCTCTACATGTCCTTCCTGAAAAGTCCCACCAGAAAAATAAAAAAATAAATAGTCTTGCCCCGACAAATTTAAGACCTTGTGTTAGTGTTTAAGACCAGCATATGACATTTGTAACGAATTTAAGACTTTTCAAGGCCTTCAATTTAGAAACATGAATTTAAGACTAAGACTTTAAGGATGTGCGGACACCTTGGGTTTGGGTGACTACCCAGAACCCAGGTTCTGGGTTCAAATCCCCCATGATACCTGCCTACCTGGAGGCATCAATAAGCAAGGCGCTCTAGAACCTGATCATTTATGACGTGCAATAATAACAAAATCACAGCAGGTTGCATTGGATAAAAGTGTCTGCGAGATGACTCAACTGTAATCACAGGACCAAAGTGTCCTTTGTGAACCATAATATATGGGGGCTGAAACTGACAGGCAGGCGAGGAAGAACAAGGGGGGGGGGGGGGGGGGGGGGCTATTAGAGAGCGGTTGTCGTGACTCGCCGGGGATAGATGAAATGAGCCAGCTGCAGGACACAGTGTACTGGCACATCATTTCCTTGTTGACATGGTAAAAGATAAGAGATGATAGAGTGCTCTGACTCATAGAAACAATGGAGGAACAAGAATTCAAAAAGGTTCCTGGAGGAAAAGTAGCGAGCCAGTGAGTCATTCGTTTAGAAAGGGTCCCTATTGCACCACCCGCTGTGATGTGGTTAGCCATTGCAAGACATTAAAAAAATCCTATCAACACTGGTTATTGTGTTACTGTGGGCGATAAGTCAGGGTACAGTCTTCAGCATAGACATGCAATTCTGTCAATCAACTTTTATTTCCTTTTTTCAAATAGTACTGACAGCAGCCGCTACATAAATTATGTTCATATGTTCTTTTTACGAACTAAGACAAGTAGTACGCCAATTGCTCCTCGATATAGAAGTTATATCTTTCAAGCCTGCCAAACTTTTATTATACTTTCATTATTACGGTCATTATGAAACAATAGAAAGCAATAGCAGTCGTTATTCTTTATGCAAGGGTGTCATCTCAATGATCCTTTGTCACCTCAACTTTTCTTTTCATCACCCTTGAAAGAGCCTTGACCACCCAAGTCCCATTACTAAGGAATGAACCAAAAGCGACAGACCTTCTTCTTGATGTAGGAGCTGGAGGCGCGCAGCAGCCGGTCAATCTCGGGCGCCAGGTCGCGGCACATCTCGGCCGAGCCCATGCAGGCCAGCGTGCACAGAGCCAGGGACTGGACATACTGGCTGCTGTGGGCCAGGTCGCTGGGGGACACGGAACAGGGGAGACGCAGAGTCAGAGGGGAGGATGGGGAGCGACGGGGTGCGGGGAGCGGCGGTGGGAGTTGATGCCGTGTGCAGGAGGTGCTCAGAACAGACTGGGAATGCTTTATTGAACCAGAGGGAAACCGTTTCAGGATCCTTATTGGAATGATTTGCAATGGAGTTTGTTATGGAACCTCCTTCAAGGTGGCTATTGCTAAGGTAATCCCTGATTGACTATGTGAGTAAGTCTAAAAATACATGTTTTTTCCGCTGAATTTGAACTTGGGAAGAATTCAGAATTCCATAGAGCTGTCAAACAACTCCTAGAGCTCAGAACTCCTGGAGCTCAGAATTCCACAGAGCCTTAGCATTTCCATGGACTCTGAGGTTCTGTGGAATCCTCAGGAAGCGGCAGCGTTCTCCACATACTTCTTGATGGAGTTAGTGATGAGCAGGCTGGCGTCCTGGTTCTCGTCCAGCAGCATCATGGCGCCCAGGTAACCCACACGCTTCTCGTTGTAGCGAGGGCTGGCTATCAAGCGCACACACTCCATCTGTAAAGGAGGACCGCCATAACCTCTGGTGAGCAATGCTTTCGTTACTTAAAGTCAAAGGCGTCTAACCTCTTCTATGTGACTCTACTGAGGGATAGTGTCTGTTTCCTTGACAACCCCCATAAAAGGTCAGAAGCATAAAGACAGTCAAAATGGTAGGACAAGGGTAATTGGTGGTACACAGAGCCAACCTCTACTTGCTCATTATTGATGTAACTACTGCAAGTATTGATGCCCAGTGAGCTAGCTCCACAGTAATAACTCAATAAACAACCAGGCTCTCTCACTTGGCCGAAGTGAGCCGGGTAGCCCAACATGTGCACGTAGAGCAATTTGGCCAGGTTGTGAGAGCGACCTCCGTTATCCGCCTGTCGGAACTGAGCCCGGATAGCGGCACACTCTCTCTGGATGACGCCGCGCTCCTCGCCTTGCGTCCGGGCCGAGCGTATCACCCGGATCATCTCCTGCAGCCGAACTGATGGAGACATGGCTGTGTGCGTGCGTGTGTGAGAGAAGACATGAACACGATCACGTTAGAAAAACAACGATATGTAAACCGATTGTCTCTAAAAGTAGATTAATGCATTCACTACAATTAGGACATTTCAACCTTGATATGTGCTTTAACGACAGATGTCATTATAGTAGACTTTTAAAACCCCATTTAAAGTCTGCAAACAGGGGCGTGCAGGTCTAGAAGAGGTTACAGTTACAGGATTCAACCAAAATGAGCCGCTAAAGGGAACCCGTGAATATGAAGGTCGGCAACGCCTGACACAACTTCCAGGATCACAACACGTCCTCACTTTTACAACGGGCTGGGCGAAACTAAATATGTCAACCAGCGATTGGGCTACGGAGGGATGCTGTCAAGCCAACGTTAGCTTGCGGCTTAAAGCTCAAGCTAGCGATCCAAGCCTGGTTGTTAATGTTCCCCCCGCCTCTAGGAATAACAACATACCTACTCCCTGGACAGTAGTCAGATATTGATAAACCTTCAAATGAATGGATCGACCGCCACGGAGACGTCAGAATTGGGCTGTTTTGAAAGAGGCTGCTCGTAGGGTGGATGTAGCTTAGCTACCGCCGCTTAGCCATCACTTCCGCAACCTGATCTTGCGCTGTGGCGTGACTCCGCCCACTCCGATGACGTGTGTTTCAGGTGCGCCAACAGGTGGATTTAAAATATGGATGAGAACTTTAGACTTTAGTTTAATTCCCTTAATAATCAACGAGGCTGGCTCCTTGACATTTCCTTGATCAGAAAGGCATCTTTAGAATGTTTGATTAATTGCTGACCTTTGTTTTTAATGTAATCCTTTTAAGAAAATGTTTAGATTAGCAGGACTATTTTGTCCAGTGGCTGCGCTGGGGTGAGCAGAAATTACAATAGCACCACCAAGAAATTAACTGAGATTTGACACACAAATGGTCTGCTTTCTCTTTGAATACAGCTCGTTTTTCCAGTTGATCTAGTGAAACAGCGCCCCCGCAGCGGCTGCAATAAAGTTATAAACTCTGTGCTGGTCTAAGATCAGATCAACTCTACACTTCTGCTTATTTGTTGTCAGTTCGTTGTCAATGTCTTGCCGTTGCTGTCCTCAGATCAGTTAAGATGATCTAAGCTCACTTTAGGTGGTGAAGTCACTCACTGTCACTCACGCGAGAGATTTATAGTAGCTACATTGAACATTATGCTTTTAAAAGCTAGCGTGCATTATTTTGGCCGATGTTCTGCCAATTTCTGCTCCCTTGTCAGATTTTGCTACCGTAGTGCGACTCGATAGCAGGGTCTTATCAAATCATGCTACCCTATCAGAAAATGCGACCTTACGTCACAAGTGTATTTGATCTGTATACCAATCGTCTCTATCAAATAATCCTCCCACTGCAGAATCACGTTATGTAACACCACTAGGCATACTCACACACTGTAAGAATATGGGGAGCATATTTTGATGCTTGTTTATACCGTCTTTATTGAAGATTTCAGGGTACAGTGTGGATAGACCAATTGCCTATCAAATAATGCTCCCACTGCAGAATCACGTTATTTTACACCACTACTCACCCCATGTACATTGTTGATGCTGTTTTATAACGTAGCCTATATATTGAAGATTTCAGGGGTACAGTATGTGCAATGTAAGTATTGTAAAAAAAATAAACTACTTAAAGTAAAAACATCAATAATCAATTAAACTAAATAAATAACTTCAACAAGAAAAGTTTAGCAAAGTATTGTTAAAACTTGTATATATTTGTGAATGGGATTCTGTATGTGTGGGTTTATATATGCAATAGATATTAATTATTCAAAAGATCCAATGATAAAACAACCAAAGATCTCAAATCTTTGTTTTATTTTGAGGCATTTCTTGCAGCGCTATTGTCATGGCCATATTGGGCACCCTCAAAATGTGCCCACCGACTGCACAATTCACACTGCACCTACCAAATAAAAAATGCGTTCACACCAAAAGACACATTTGTTGCCCTGTCGCTGCGCAAGTTTTGTCAGGCGAATTTGCTGCGGTTCAACCCGGACTGCACTGCAGGGAACGGTTGGCTGGTTAAACGCTGATTGGCTGTTACGTTACACATGTCACTGGCTGTTTCCCAATGTCAAGGAAGCATGCTCAACGGCCGCCCTTTTAAGGACGCTACGTCATCGAACGCCGACAAGCACTGTTCCAATGTTGAGGACACTCGAAATACGCCCCCTTTTCGGGTCCTTCGTTTTTGAGAATTCCGAGATTTTTCAAGGATGCATCGCTGCATCCTAGACGAGCCAAAACTACCCACAATCCTCTGCGTTCACTGGGCGTGTTCTTGAAAATGGCAGAGAAGTACACGTTCAAACGAAGTGAAGTTATATTAGTTTTCAGAAATATTTTGTGCCGTATTGCTTTTTATAGATTCATCATGTTAATGCAAATAATCAAGCCTAAAGGCCTGTGCCACTTTTCAAACGTTTTTGCAACTTAATGATACGTTGCTATATTTTGCATGGACGTAGCTGGTGTTAAACACCACTGTCACCAATGTCAATTTACTCGCTCACAAGATTACATTATTTATGTATACCTATTTATGTTTTACGTTTTTTTTAGGGTCAGCCCAGCAAATGGAGGCTTTTGTGCGCCTTAGGGCGGCGCACAAACATTTGTTTGCCGGTGGAAGGGATAGTGCCACTATCCAATGTTGTAAAATTAATGCACAACCGATCATTTGCAATGTTGGTAATTGTTAATGAACGTATATAATTGTATTTTATATGATATACTTATGTGTTCAAAGCACTGGTAGATTGTAGGCATATTATATAGGCATGAATGAATGAATCAGATCATATATCCAAATAAATACACGTTTATCATCACTTTCTTTGTCTTTTTCCCCCTGCATAATAGTAATCAACCGTACTGTAAATGTGATGCATGAATTAAGTTCTCAGACAATTTCACTTAGTTTTATAAAAATTGAATGGATTTTCCTTTTAATAAAGACAATTCGATCAACCACAACAAAGCTTTTGTGACTTCCCCAAAGAGGCTCCATGCGAAGGAGACATGACCGCATTCATAACAGACAAAAGTCAAATAAATATCGATCAGCTTGATTGCTGCCATGTTTTATTCATAAGCGCACATGTGTTTACAAGCGGACACGCAGTATTAAAAAGCGGAAGCGGAAGCGCTTCCACACTACCAAGTCGTTCCCAAAGTCAGACGTTACAAACGCTAGGAAGCACTCGAGCTAGCACTCTAGTCTCATCTCCATAGGACGCGACTAGCAAGGACGCGTCCTAGCAAGGCTGCAGCCTTCACTTTGGGAAACTATGGAAGCATATATGTAGCAAAATTCAAATGGCAATGCAATTTGCAATTTGCAATTCAATAAGTAATTACGTTATGCAATTGACAATGCATTATGCAATTTCATAATGTAATTTGTAAATACGTTATTCAAAGTGTATTTTAAAATGCAAAGTGACAATGCAATCCTCAATTAAATTTGCAAAAGTTCTAACAATACAAATAGAATAACATTTTGTCAAATTCTTTGAGTTCCTTTATACAAATTGAAAAGCTATAGCGTCCCCGTGATTGCAATCCACTTCGCCACGCTCCGTGTGTTGCGATATTCAAATGACATTTCAATCCGCAAAACGGAATCCAAAACGGAATCCAAAGAGGAATCCAAAAAGTCAATATGCAAAGTGGCAAACGTATCAGCCACCAGCGGGAACTACGTCACTTTCTATTGTGTCAGACTGTTTTATGTGTGGGGGGGAGGGAGTTCCAGAGCCTGGGTGCTGAACAGCTGAATGACCGGGCACCCATTCGTAATGAGTCGTGATGTGGGGATACATAGTAGTCCAGCAGAGGTTGAGCGGAGGGAGCGGGAGGGAGTGTATTCTTGGAGGAGGTCGCAGAGGTAACTGGGGGCTAGGTTGTGGAGAGCTTTGTAGGTGAGGAGTGGGTGGAGACGGTGGGTCTCCCGACCTTATGTTTCGCACCCAGTGCCTGTAGCACTTTGGAAATCTTTGTGTTTACCACACTGGCGTCAAAACGTACCCGTGAGGATAAGTCGTCTATCCTATCTCCCAGAACACGCACTCTATCTACTGCATCTGTGTCTTCAACACGATTGTTCTCCACATCATCGGCCAAACTTCGGAGCGTATCAATAATCACCATTGGTGACCATGGACCTGACACATACGAACTAGAAGTGAACAAGGAAATTACGAGCAAGTGACGTAGTTCCCGCCCAGACGCTGATTGGCTGATACGTTTGCCACTTTGCATATTGACTTTTTGGATTCCTCTTTGGATTCCGTTTTGGATTCCGTTTTGCGGATTGAAATGTCATTTGAATATCGCAACACACGGAGCGTGGCGAAGTGGATTGCAATCACGGGGACGCTATAGCTTTTCAATTTCAATAAAGGAACTCAAAGAATTTGACAAAATGTTATTGTATTTTTATTGTTATAACTTTTGCAAATTTAATTGAGGATTGCATTGTCACTTTGCATTTTAAAATACACTTTGAATAACGTATTTACAAATTACATTATACAATTGCATAATGCATTGTCAAATGCATAATGGAATTCCAAATTGCATTGCCATTTGAATTTTGCTACATATATGCTTCCATAGGAAACAGCCACTCAGTGGCCACGCTGTTGAGGGGGTCCGCAGGTCTTCAACAGGGGGTCCGCAGAGGTACTGCAGGGGGGTCGCGAAAGTTTTGGTTGATTAGACAAAAAACATATTCCCCCGCAATCTTTTCCACAAATTGAAATGTCTTTAAATACACATGAACATGAATCCAACAAACTAGCCGCGTTTACATGCACTTTTTATCCGATTTCTAATCGGGATAGATCTATTCCTATCACGCGATCCAAATGTACTAGTTATATATATGGCATTTACAAAAGTGGTAAGCGTAGGCCTACGTTCGTATGTCTCTCTCGCACAAGCGGCCAAACATTGGGGAGGACGGCATTGGAAGAATGAGACGCTAGACAACACATATTTAAACTTGGGGTGATTGACGATAATACTGATTGTGTTAAATTGTACTTTTCAGGGGAAGAGCTGCACAGAGCCATAAATAATGGGAAAAGCAAAGATTGCGTACGGTGTGCACGCAGGGTTTTATAAATCGGAATATTTTTTGGCGCACGCAAAACTTGGCATTTGGGCGTACGTACACTTTTAGTAGCGATCCCACGCACAGTTTTATAAATGAGACCCCAGATGTGTCAGGTGTGCGCCCTCCTTTTTCTTATATTCAACACTTGTCTAGCACCTGTGGATTACCTTTGGATGTGCGCACCACCCCTCTTTACCTTTGGATGTGCGCACCCCCTCTAGCCATCACTTCCGTAACCTGATCTTGCACTGCGGTGTAACTCTGCCGACTCCGATGACGCGTGTTTCAGGTGCGCCAACAAGTGGATTTAAAATATGGATGAGAACTTTAGTTTAATTCCCTTAATAAACAATGAGGCTGGCTCCTTGACATTTTCCTTGATCCGAAAGGCATCTTTAGGTTTGATTAATTGCTGACTTGTTTTTAACTTAATCCTTTTAAGAAAATGTTTAGATTAGCAGGACTACCTAGTCTCAAAGATGCAAGTACTTCTTACAAAAATGAACTCCACAACTATAAAACTCGGAAATCATCACTAACAGTTTTCTTTCAAAAGCCAATTAAGGCTTTTATTTCAGAAGACAAACATATTTGACAATCACATGACGGAATCCCAATGTAATAAAACATGTCAACCAATTAGCTAGAAGTGCTACATGTTAGTGCTACTATAGTGATATCACGTGATGAACAATACAAACAATAAAATATATTACCCCCGTCCTCCCCCCAACACAGACAGTATCAAAGAACATACAAAAACACATTAGGCTTTTTAACTGTTAACATGAACACTGTGTGTGTGTGATAAGTTGACCTCGTTCGTAACTTCGACATTGCACCTTGCATCACCTGTTGCCAGGCATAACTACATTTGAGGCAGTGGTGTTCAGGATTAAGGCCGTTCAAAGAGACTAGGAAGAAGAAAGCAGGAAAACCAAGCCCTGCAGCAGAATGACTCAGTTCCTGATCATCAAGTGGTCGTGCACCATTTCACTCCCAGTTCCTAGGATTCTGTCCCCAGCATGGTTTTTTAAACCCATGCGTTTCAATCATGTCTTTTTCAACGGTTTCATTGGATAGCGCGTCAACCATCCACTTTTAGCGACCCGTCTTCCTCGTGCCCATCTCCTTTTTCCTCCTCCGGTGGGCTCTGGTCCATCGCAGGGTACACCACGGAACAGAACTTCTGGCACACGTGGGTCAACTTACCTGCATGTGATAAAACAAAAGGGAAAAGGAGCAGATTGAAGGAACTACAGTTGCAACAACTCCCCCACCCACTCCTCACCCCCCAACATAATTATTTTAACATATTATTGTTGTATTCTTTAGCCTATATCCACAGGGCCTCAACATTTAACCTGTTCATGTCTTTATTCTCTACATTCCATTCACATCTCATCTACTGCCCAAACACTTTCTTTTTATCATCCTGTGCAAAATATAAATAAAGTGACAAAGAATAAAATACATTAAAACGGCACTAGGCAAGTTTTGCCATTAGCATCATCTAGTGGTGTGATTTGTTGCTACATTTAGTTTAAGAAGGAGCAAAAAGGGGACCAGAACAAAACATTTCAGAGAGAAAAATAAACCTGGACGGATTGAGTCGTTGATTGCTGCGTTCAAGTCCTGAGAATGTCCTTAATGAATCGAACAGCTGCAGCAGGAAAGTTATAGTGCAGGTGTAAACATCACCAAGTGCTTACAAAGGCCTCTGTCGAACCACTCGGGCTTGTTCTCCCAGTAGACACCCAGGTAGTAGACTGGGACGCCCGTCAGCATGATCAACAGGCCGATGCCACACACCAGGGGCTCAGAGTAGAGCGAGAAGATCAGCAGGAAGCCCCAGAACAGCAGGTAGATGACAGGCCACACCAGGCTGATCTACAGGACACAACATGATCATCATCATAGTAGGTAGAGGACAGCACCCCCCAGGCTGATCTGCAGGACACATCATCATCATCATCATAATAATAAACTAACGTCAAGTCACAATCCTATACATGGACCGACGTACCGTCTAGTCATTTAGCAGACGCATTTGTTGATCCAGACAAGGCATTAAGGAGGATACCTACAGGGGTTTGGAACCTAGAACCTTTTGTAAACTCAATAACTATTCACTTTAATAACACCACAAGTAGAGTCAAACACAGCAATTACTTTTCCAGCCTGCCCCATTACGTCTCTAATGGTTGAATTTTATTAAAGATCTCCTAATATAATACTTTTCTGGTCTTCATTTCTTATTAATGACTCCTATTGAGCAACCTGACACGAATCACAGCACAAGAAACTGTCGATTTACGGGAAACTCTTCCTCTCATCTGGGCGCTTTCAGCATTCTCTGATTCGGCTTCCTCCTTCTCCGCCCCCCTCCTGCCAACCCAACTCTGTTGTGATTGGTTACCTTCCGGAAGAGCATGTTGCAACATTACCATGCATGGAAAATCCGGATTGTTCTACGTAGATAAATCCCAGAAATATGAAGAGAATTGTGACCAGCATATCTAGTGTTTAGCGCTCTGCACAGCTACCCCAGACGGTAAACAGGGAATACGTCTAAATGCATGTACGTCATCATTTGACACTTTAGTATGGTTAAACATGACTATAAATCATTATAACGTTTATAAGTCAAAAGTCGAAAAAGCCTAATAGATGCTCTTTAACATCCTTGGGTTTGCTTGGGAATGTTCTTGCCATTGATGGTTGCCTTGTGAAAATAAACTATTAATGTGCTGATCCAAGTTAAAATATAGAACAAAGCCAATTTTATTTTCTGTAAGCCAAGAATGTCAACCCAAGAAAATATGAAGAGCCCATATGAACAAACTGCAAAGCCTGCAATGCGGGGCTTGTACCTTGATTGGTCGCTTGAGGTCTGGCTGTTTGATGCGGAGCACAATCTGCCCGGCGACGGTGACTCCGTAAAAGAGGTAGTTGATGAAGCCCACGTAGTTGATGAGTGTGTAGATGTCACTAGTGCACATCATCAGTAACGTGGAGACGCACTGAGGAGAGGGAACAGAGAAAGTTGATTATTCTCTGCAGTCTTCCCAGAAAAAACAAAGGTATGCTTTAACATCTGTGACATTCTGTACTTTTATTAATTTCAAATTGTATAAAAACCAACCCAAAGAAAGAAGCCATTTCACAAAATTTGCATTTTTGCATAAAATAACGCAGTGGAATCAAAATATATATAATATAGTGACTTTCAAATCAGAATACGCTTGTTACGCTTGTTCAACTATCCTTTTCTCAAATGGTGGAAAAGAACCAAAACCAACAAATACTTAAACCATAGGCTCGGGTAAAGTCTACATTCTTTGTTATAAATCGAACCCAGCGTGTGTGTTTTGGTCCTTAGCTCCCGTCCACCCCGGTGGAGCGCGACCCACCGTGAAGAGGAGGGCGGGGATGGGAGTGCAGCGGTTGACGTGGATCATGGCCAGGAGGCGGGGCAGGTGGCCCTCCCGGGCGCCGGCGAAGAACAGCCTGGAGGAGAGAACGAGGAGCCAGAAAACAACCCATTTGTCTTCGGAGCGGCAGCATCGAGGGAGGGGTGTCGGCTCGGGCAGTAGTTTATCGCCCCAACGGAAACACTGATGTAGGGGGACGGGGTGCAGGAATGGCGTGGCAAAGCTTGAGAGGAGAGGAGGAAGGGTGGGGAGGTGGGGCAGACGGCTCAAGTGGCACGATGACTGCACTCCAACGGAAATCAATATTCCAGATTTTATGTCAGGATTTCCGACAAACGGAAGGCTTCCATTTGCAGAGGAGATTGCCTCTGATGTGAAACACAGGGAATCCCAATGAAGGTCTTTACTGCCATATTACTAGCAATAAATAATCTAACAATTTACCAACAATTGGCTTCTGACATTTATGACCACCAACAGGGGTGGACTGGCCATCTGGCATACCGGGCATCGTCCCGGTGGGCCGTTGACCCAATGTGGGCCGGTCCGGTCCGCTATGTTTTGTTTTTTTCTCTCTCTCTAAATTCCCTCCAATTGGGCCGGCCAATGGGCAACAGAGGGCTAGCAGTGTGTGGCCAGCATCGACACAGATTATTGGTCTATGTTTGTCATTGTCAATCAATCATGGGCTGACAGGCTCAGAGAGCCCTGGCAGTGCTGTCAATCACAACAGAAACCAGGGTGGGCGGGACCTCATGGCATGGGCCGGAGTCGTGGGAGTCCGCGACTCCCACGAGTAATTAATTCATATCTTAGACTTTTTCTCGCAGCTACAGATAAAAAAAATTAAATTCTCTATTTATGGTTTCACAATGACTGAGTCACATTTGAAACAAATTTATTTCAGCTCTAATACTGCTACTGTCTGTAATATGTTTCTATTTAGATTATTTGTCAGGATATTTTGTTATTATTGTCCGGGTCTGCTTTTAACCAATGCTGGGCTTACACAAAAAGATTTTCCCATTCACAGACTAAAAACTGCAAGAGAGAAATTAGCGTTGGATCAAGTGTGACATTTAACAAGCGTTTTGTAGCTATGTAGATATGGGGGTTGGAGATGCAGCGACCACAGGATGTCTGTTCACTTCCTGTTCAGGTTTCACACCTTTCTTGTCAGCAGCACAAGAGACACAAACTTGAAAAACAAAAACAAAAAAAGGCAATTTGCACTGCTATTTGCAGTGCTGTACTATTATTCGGATGTATGTACTTGATTAAATTGTTTTAATAAAGTACATACAGGGTTCTTCCCGTTCGTCTCTTGTCCCACCCCTAGTGCTGATAATGTAGTGGGCTGGTCTGGACAGAAAATGCCAGGGCTGAATTTTTGTCCCAGTCCACCCCTGACCACCAATCAATTAGCAAACATGCAATTTACTAATGGCCCTCTTGTCAGTTACAGCATCTGAGCTTTTGGGCATTGAAAATATTTTTTCTTTTTCAGTTCAGACCTTATTGTGTGTGGACTGACGCGATCCTGCACAAAGTAAACCGCCAACACAGTTGCGGAAATAAGAGGAGGGAAGAAGAGCGAGGGAGCAGACTGACCGTGAGGAGGTGAAGAGCGAACCGTTGACCCCCCCGAAGGTGGAGAGGGCCACAGAGATGGGCATGATCCATGACATCACCCCTAGCAGCTTCTCTCCAAATGTCTGGGAGAGAGACATGGAAGCACAGTTGATAGAGAGACAGACAGAGATTGGACCCACATGCTTATTGCTAAACAGCTGCATGCAATCAGAATGCTAGTTAACAGGGTTTGAGCTAATGCTAACAAACCATTTTCTCAAACACAATCATAACAATTAGCACGAATACACTTGAGTAATAATTTAAGTCTGCAATGGGACAAACTTTTAACAACCAACGGATAGGAAAATCCAAGCAACGCAACTACCGTACATGCCTTGTTTGGATGCATGAAACATGCATTTTATACATTCAGGAAGCAACCATGTAATGTAAATATGGGCCCTTTTTTGGAGCCGGTAGGGTTAAGGATGCCTAACTTAAGGCGCAAACGGCCAGGAAAAACGCCTCACAAAACCCAGCGTCGGGGCAGCATTTCTGTCAACAGATTAAAAATTCTCTTTTTTCCAAACAAGTCTACAAACATAAACTTTCGCGAAATTGTAGGGGGTGTCGGGTCAGGGTCCGATCCCCTTTAAACAGCAGACCTTTGAGGGGCAATCAAACCCAGGACCTTGGCGTCGAGGGTTCAACCGCAAGACTACCTGTGTTTACTCACCACGGCCACGGCGTTGGAGGCCAACAGCTCCTGGGGACTCATGGCGGTGATGTAGGCGATGTTGGCAAACACGTAGACGAAGGTGACCAGGGGGATGGAGATGAAGATGGCCCGGGGCAGGTTCCTGGAAAAGCCGAGAGATAATTAATATTTACTCACTAAAGGGAACTATATTTTTTGTGTATCCACCTAGGGGACTTTTATTATTTTTACAGACAAAGCACGCAGGTTGGTGATGAAGGAAACTGCTTTATTGTAGACATTTGTAGATAATGAATCATAGCGCTTGTGGCGCTTGTTTAACCAGTGCACACGGATTGATCAATGTGTAACAGGCGTCCATCCTCACCCAGCCCCAGTCCAATCAGTCTAACTAGGGCTCAGTAGAGGCTGGTTGAACCAGCCATCATCCACACACTCACAATAAGGACATGTTGTTGTGGAACAGCTAGGTAGATGTTGCGTAGGGATCCTTCCAGATACTCTGCGGGGACAGTGGGTTTCAAACCCAGCACCTTATGGCGGATAGTTGAAAAGCCTAACATTGTCCTGCCCAGCAGCCAAGGGAGGACCTCATCTGATGATTCATGTAAAACTACCATAGCCCAAATCACAAATGTGGGAGGGTTACACTTGGTTATGCAACACAACACAGAACATACAACTTGCTGTGTGCACTACTCCGTCTGGTCCCCGGGCCTCCTCCATCACCTGTAGGGGTCCACCAGCTCCTCCGTCACATAGTTGAGGAAGTTCCAGCCTCCGTAGGCGAAGGAGCCCTGCAGGAAGGAGAGGGCGATCAGCCCCACTTCGTAGTCCCGGAACGTCTCGAACGCATGCACCGGCTCCAACCAGTAGTAGTGGCCTGGGGAGAGACGTGTGGCTCCATCATCACAACAGCCTTTGATGCTGCTAACACTCTGTTCCGTTGTGATGCCATGGCAACAGCAGAGGGCAACAAATACTCTGCAGTGATTAGAACAGTATTTACATTTTTCCTACTTCAACCATAAATGTGAATATTGGATTTTAGATAGTGTAGAAATCGTATACATTGCATCATTTATAGAATCATTAAATGTATAACCATGCAAACAAAGGCAGACTAACATGTATGCACACAAATATACCATGACCAAACAATATTAGGGAAAGGTTGTGCAACTGGACCAAAAAAGAATGTTAAAACCGGAGGGGGTCGATTCCAGGAACGCCTATGTTGCGCAGCCAACAAGTACATTCACGCACACATGAAGATCCCAGGCAGGTATAGGAAAAACCGGCCCACGTTCCAAGCGGCCATTGTGGCAGTCTGACACCCCGGGTGATTAAGTCAGTAATGGTGAGCATCGCGAGTGGAGGAGGGGCGGGGGGGGGAGGAGGAGGGTAGGGCTCCCTGGGGGAGGGAGGGAGTGGGTCCCTGTGGATTACGAACAGGAGACTATAATCCCTCGTTCACGTTGGGTTCATGGAAATCCTGTGCGCCGGGATCAGAGGGGAGGGCTTTACGGTGGAGGTGCCAGCTCACCCTCTTATCTTGGAGCCGTTTGTCTTGCAGCGGTTTAGCAGGTAAATTACTGTGCTGTGACAAAGCCTGGAGTCAACACGTTAGCTTACTGGGCTTGTCCACTCCTGTTTTGGTCTATGTACTTACAACATTAACATACATTGGTGTTTGTAACAGCGATTTAAGTATCATCTTGTGGCTTGGCTTTTATTTTGGTGAATAGAAGCTGAAGCTCCACCCACATCCATTGAAGAGATTCCTTTAACACCATGTTCTACAAAAAGTACAAGAAGGTAACTATACCGTGCTCATGAGCAATTCTCTGACAAGTTTAACAGCATCCAAAGCTATGACCTCTCTGGTAAATCATACTTCTTCACTAAACTAACTAAAACGCATAAATTGAGTGTGTTAGAGGTTCATATTGCAACAAGTATTTCCGCTTCCCTACATGCTTATAAGGGAAGATGGGATTCAGGGAGTGAATTAGCTCTTGTTGGTTGAAAACATGAAGGAGCTAGTATTTAACATGGAGATGAGATGGTGGGGACTGGAGAGAGAGAGCACAAGAGGGGCCGGACAGGGTAGTCGCTCGGGAGCTGGGTCTCCCAGCTCCATCCCCGGCGTCTTCGTCCTAACGTATCCGTGAGCAAAATGCGCCGAGCCCCTGTGCCTCTGAAAGCCCCCCGTGTATCTCAAGTCACTGCAGCTCCCTCTGGATTACAGTGTCTGCTGAATGACCCTAGGATGGCTTCACGTGAAGCAGCCATCTTGGCGTTTTTTTTTGCATACATAAAATCTGAACAACCACAACGGGTTGCTCAGTTATTCTAGAGTTCTTGATCAAGATGGACTACCAAGAGGGCAGCTTGGAATGTGCTTTTGGGACAACCGATGGCATGATTGAAACGCTGCTGCAGGAGATCGGGAACGGAGGACAGAAGATACCTTTGCAGATCTGAACGATGCCCATGATGATGATCAGGCCCAGGGCTAGAAGCTTCCCGGCCGTGAAGATGTCCTGGACACGGGTGGCCCAGCGCACGCTGAAGCAGTTCACCCACGTCAGCAACACTGCACACAAACACACCCACTCAGCAGACAGACCCCCAACACAGCACACAGAACAATGGCATTAAACAATTAATCTGGTAATCCACAACTCTAAACCTAAAATTCTAGGAATTTACATGTTGTCCGGATTTAACTATTCTCTTTGTTCGTCTTTGCATGTTTAGTTATATAGACCAAGAGCAACCTCAAATACAACTTTAACACAATTACATGGCTTTCCCTTCCCCTATTTACATTTTGGATGATGAATCGTTGGATTCTTTATATAGAAGAGCATTTTACTTCAGGTCTGACGTGCAACTCGCCACCAATGCAAGTAGGGTAAATAAAGGCGGAGTGAATGCATTGGACCCAACCCCTGACATTCAGATGACCTTGAAACTCCCCTTCCCAACCCGCGAAAACAAGCATGAAAAAGCCTTACGAAAACAAGCACGCGCTGCTATTGGCCAGAGAGGCAAACCAGGGCAGGAACATCAGGAGCCGTAAACAAAATTCCAATGCAGATCGAGGGGGAATCTTTACAAATTACCGAACAACATACAAGGTCCCGGAGCCCCAAGACCCTCACACCAACTTAACCGACAACGCTTAAAACGATTCTGTTCAACCAATGAGTGCCAATGCAATATTATGATCATAAACAGGCATTCGTTTCATAAATGGCCTTCATGATGCGATACATCAACACGCTTTTTGCTCCAGACCTGGCAGGGGTTTGTGTTTCCAGGATCCCAACGGACTAGTCCGGAGAACAGTGGTTTGTTAGCAGTATTTAAATGAAGTTGATTTTCTTCCAGATCGTAGATACTCAACGGCTTTAGAGTCCTCAAGGCTTGTGTATAGTTAGTGCTAAAATTAGAATTTTCAAATCGCAACAGGAAGGGAAAATCTAAATTGGTTACAGCTCCAAAAAAGTGAGAAAATCTAAATGCACACACAATTGTGTCCCACACAATGAGGAATCATTCTAAGACGTTGTCAGGTTACTGTAATATTAGCAACAAACAGATATCAGTTTCACATGAGCAGCGGCCCGAGAGAGTGACAGCTTTATACAAGACAATTATGAGTTGCCTCCGGGGCTTGTCTGGCAAGGGAATAACAGGAGGACCACAACTCATTCCACGGTAAAAAGAACAAGACAAAGCAATCCTATTCCTCAAGGCCTCCGGGCCCCATCGGACCAAAGACCTGCCTTCCAGAGAGAGAACCCCCATGCCCCAGATACCACTTCAGTCTAACTGCATCAACCCTGACCCCCCCCCCATTTATTCCAAACTTTACATCTATTCTCTACACCAGGTGTTCCCAATGTTGTTTAGACCCTAGACACACCAGGAGCAACCCAAAAGTCAAGGCACACCAAGTTAAAGTGGTTTGATTATGGACAACGTCACATTTACCAGGAAATTATGTAAACATTGCGATTAGCAATCAAGAAAATTGTCATTAGCAATGTTTATATAATGTCTAGGATCGAGGATATGCCGGGGACCAATGATTCAAAACTAAAGCAAACATAACAGATCGCAATCAATGATGGGATAACGTATTAAACCCACAACAAGTCACGGCGGGTGGGTTAAATTCCGGGGCTTTAAACCACTGGTCTGAAACCGCAGAAAAAGGGTGCATTTGTTTTGCCGACTCACGCAGGCAGACGGCGGCTAGCAGACGCAGTGCGGTGTCGGGGGGCAGGCAGCTTGGGAAGAGGGGCTGGAGGATGTAGTTGGCGAATGTGAGGGCGATGACCGCCTGGTTGGTGGGGTAGATGACCAGCACGGCGATCCACAGCCGCAGGAACCTGGAGAGGGAGGGGGGGGCGGAGGGGGGGGGCCCATGGTTACGGATGGGCGGGGTCCCACGCCAGTGTGTTCGTGAGAACATGCGACTTTAACGACCCATTTGTTTGTGGCCCCACTGAGGGGACACGCACACACACCTTGTATTTCTCATACCAATTGCTACTGCGATCTCCAATCTTTAAACTATGTTTCTGCAGCAGTGTATCCAACTTGTAAATCTGTTTGTATCAAGGCTGCAGCTAAATTGAGATGTTCCCCCCCCCCTCCCTCACATGAAACCAAGTAATTTCTTGTCTGAACATTGTATTTAAAATTATACTTCTGCACTGAACCACGGATGAAAGATAGAGATGGCACCAGAGCACAGGCAGACCTCGGAGAAAGGAGCGTGCATAATTATTTAATGAGACGGGATTTATTAAACCAGGTGGGAAATCGGGGAAATGGGTTCTGGATGTGGTCCCAAACTGAAATGTATAACCGAAAATCAAAGTACCGTCTCCATCAGTGGACTCCCAATCAATGATAGCATGCATGCAAAGGTGCTTGTGAATTAATGAGCGTACGTGTGTACCCCTAGTTGGTGGTCTTCGTTACTCTGGTGCTGTGGTGCATGAAGGTCCTGCTGTGTGTGAACACCTAATAAGCCTGGGACTGAACAACAGCCCCACAGAAGGAGTGTTGTTGAGATGTGTGATGGCCCATAAAGAGCAACAGTGTAGAATGTCGAATGTAGCACGCATGCATCTTTTATAGCGGATGGGGTTGGAAAGCAGCGTGAAGGGGGGGGGGTGGGGCATTCATGAGGCGCATGCTTTGTCTCCTTTTGAAAGGTGGGTTGAATTTATGAACTGGCATTTGTTGCGGCAGAGCCAGGAGTTTGACAGAGCTTGTATACAGAGCGCTACACTACCGCTGTCCAGTCGTCTTTATTTACGGCCTGGTGTGCAGCCAGTAACAGAGTGTGGAACATCAAATTTAACGTCTCTTTCCAAGTTCGGAGTTCCCTGAAGGGCCAATCGTTTGTTGACTACCTATAGTTGAATATAAAAGCAGCACAACCCAAGTAACAAAGCGCCAACAGTTTCATATTTTAAAATTTCAATATAAATATATAAACAATTCCTTTAACACAAATGTAATGCTTGTAAATGTAAGTATTCTTGAACACATTACTTAATTCCATCTGACTATATTGCTTGCAGCTTAGTTCTGTATATCGAGAGTGCCCACGCACACCAGAGCCCAGTGCACCATTATATTTCATCATAAAACCTGACCCAGACCCCTTGAGAAATGGAACTCCATTCGTTTGCTGAAGCCTTCCACCTCACCCCGCCAGGCCGCCGAAGATGTCCTTGACGTAGGAGTAGTCTCCCCCAGACTTCGGGATGGTGACGCCCAGCTCGGCGTAGCAGAGCGCTCCGATGGCGGTGATGCCGCCCGTCACCACCCACACAATGATGGCCAGGCCTACGGAGCCCGCGTTCTCCAGAACCCCCTTGGGGCTCACGAAGATCCCCGACCCGATGATGTTGCCTGGGAGACGGTGGACAAACCAACTTCATTAAATCAATTTTCAGAACAGACTTTCATATTAAAAAAAAAAAAAAAAAAAAAAAAAAAAACACAAATGTGGGCTTCGGTTGTCTGGATGATTGGGATGTTGACTGCGGTTATACAGCGCTTTTCAGACTGGTGTCCCTTAAAAGCGCGAATTATGCCTCGCATTCAAATATTCATACACCGACGGCAGAGTCGACCATGCAGAGAGACAGTGAGTATCGGGGTGTCTTGCTCAGGGACACCTCGACACAAAGGCAACCGGCTCTACCTCCTGAGACCATCCTGGCCCAGACTGAGTGGCACTAGGTTCCAAGCCCGCTGTCCAACCGCTACAGTCTGCCAAAGGCATCCCTGAGCAAAATGCCCAAACCGCTAAACTCAGACCATATTTGGAAACAATTGCTGCCCAGCCAAGGCCAGACGGATATTCAATCCATAACGCAAAATTCAATATCTGGAATGTCTCACAAGGCTACAGAATGCAGAACTAATCCCACCTGCTCCACGATGATATGAATCAGAATTCACCAAGTCGCTTTGGCTAAACATCCGCCAAGGGAGGCAAAAGGAAGAACCACAATGTGATTCATTCTCATTGCCCAGAAGATACACCCAGACAAGGAAATTGTCACGTTTGTTCAAGGACATTTTGTAACCGTCAACTACTTTGAAGATGCACTGCTATTTCCAGGTTTATGCAGCACTTCTCTGGGGAAACCGACAGCAAGAGGGTCGCAATATGTGCAACATGGGGGACAAATGAAAATCCATACATTGAACGGAGGAGGGACGTTGGTACAAGAACACCATTCATCGCGTCTATTTACACGCTCAAGTGATCAATAATATGAACTCACAAGCAGGAGGGCGACAATAACACACTACAAAAGACCCACTTCCCAGCACCAATTAGTGGGACTCGACCCTCTGTCCTGCTGGGATTCTAACCTACTGTAATAACTAGGTCGGGTCTCGACACCCGAGACAAAGGGACTCAAACCCACCCTGATCCCCTACACAGGGCTTTCACCCTAAAAAAATAGGGCAATCAAGGGCCACTCAAACCACGCCCCCTAATCGGATGAGGTTTTACCTCACTGTTGGGTTTGCATCCAACACAGAAACAAAAGAACTACAACCCAGACCGGGATCCAGTCCCTTTTAAAGGCTTGAACTGGGACAGGTACCATATCTGCCTGCCGGTATATGGCTTCCATAATCGTTCAAAAAACAGGAAGAGCTGGATTTTACGAAAGCTCATCATCCAACAGAAAACTCAACAGGCGGAGGCTGGGGGGAAAACATTTCCTTTGGTGGGAAAATGCAAGGAGGGCAGAAAAATTAACGAACGACGGAACAATGTCAGCTTCCTGTATGGGACGTGACACAAAGTCCGTCCTCTACCTTTCTATACGGGACAGCCAGCAGTCCAAACCCCTGGTCTTGTTGTACCTCAGCTTCAATACAGCACACCAACTTCTGCCGCTGTGTGATTGACTGACGATGGCTCAGTCGGTGGCTCAAACAATCCAGATCAACCAATGAAGCACATTTCAGTTTCAACAAGCACACAAAGGCCACTTAGTCGTGTATACAAACTATTTAGGAGGCTGAATTGAATTGGCTCATTAAGTAGGCTTAAATATTACCATGATGAGATCCTTAATAAGTCACACAGAGCCACTATCGGCAAAAAAAATTACTTTGGAATTAGAGTGCAGAAAACGATTTACACCCTTTATGTTGCTGTCCATGCACGCGCACAGACGCGCGCGCCATCTGAATTATCACTCCCCATTTATTTCACATGGGTCAGCAGAAAATGGAAGTCTTGCATGGTCATATGTTAAAAGGAAAAACACTATTCAGTGAATATCGCGTCAGCAACAGACGTGACGGGGGGACGGACATTAGTGAGATTAAATGTATCGGCCTGCATGGTGTGCTGCGGTGATGGTGGTGAGGCCGGGAGGGCGTGCGTCGAAAGCCGTTTAGTCCACAGATCAGTTTAAGTGCACCATGTGATGTTGACACATTGCTGTATCTATTAAAGTAGGCCTACCTATATATCTATATAGATGTATCAAATTAAGTTATCTAGTTTATTCACATTTTCTCCCAATTTAAGTTTATGATTAACAAAAATGTAATAATGCAAGACACTTCTTCCCAAAGCTTCACCGCTCCAATAACATTAGATTGTGTTACAGGGTAAGCTCAACCCTACACAATGGGCTATCCGGTGTGGGACGGTGAATGACGAAACCGGGACAGAAGTAGAAAGGGCCAACTTAAAAACTGACCAACAATAATTCCACAGGCGCTGACCAAGCCGATCTCCTTCTTCAGAGCAACACCGCCTCCCCCTGATTCCTTGGCGGGCTCCGGCGTGGGGTCCCCGCTTTCCGAGTGGGAGCTGCTGGCACCCCGCTTCCTCGGTCCGTCACTCATCTTCGTTTATGTTGACAGCCACCAGTGAACGCCTTTGGCACCTAGAAAGCAGGTAATTGCTCAGGTGATCGTGGGCACGGCTGGATATCGAATAACAAGGAGTGGAATAAAAGGTCTATTGTAACCCCGCTGCTTTAGGTGCCCTTCATTTTTCCAGAGGTGAATCGCCAAATAGCGACAGGAGGACCAAACTTCAAGACCCGTTTCAAAATGTCCTCGTTTAGAGAGTGGATTACAGCCCGATAACGTTGCTTCCACTAGGCTACTGGATCGACGTGCAGTTCGGGTGCGTGGTTGCCATTTTTGGACACCAAGTCCCCGCATTAATTATTTGGTGGATTCGAATGAAAGAGCTACTCCCACTGCAATCATTAAAAGTCCATCAAAAATAAATAAATGTCATTTATTTTAAAGTTAAATCCCCCCCAAAAAACAGCGTCACGTTCTAACGAAGCGCATTATGTTGGATGAACGCCTACGTGTTCAGGTGTAGAGGGGATCAATCGTAGGCTACCGGTTCGGGGGTTACAAGGGTGCGTGCAATCCCAGCCCGATGAGCGCAAAGGACCTGCTGCACTTTGAGTCACAATTAAATAAAACTTATATTCAACACAAAAACTGCGACTCACCTCTTCACTGCATGAACTAGATGATGAATTTATAACTTAAGTTACGGACGTCATTTTGCCACCGACTTCCTGCTGCTGACCAGGACGGTCGAGATGCCAAATGAATCCCGACGAGAAAATGAACGTGAAATACACAAGCTTGTTATTTGCAGCCAATCAGGCCGCCGGGAATTGTCAATACATCAAGGCCCGCCCCTCACGCAGAGAGACGAGACAGGTCTATTTTCCAAACTGGCATGTCAAAAAGCTTTTTACATTAAATTCAGCAAAAACAACATTTTAAGTAGGCCTATGAACTTGCAATACAAGGCCCATTTTAGACGTATGCTTATTGCACAACAAATCTGATGTAAAAAGTTTAATCCAAACCAGACATGGCAACTGTAGTTTTGCAATCTGTCAGTTCTGTGTTTGTGATCGCATCTTTATGTGAAGCTTTCCCTGACCCATTTCATGATATATTTAGCACACGCAGTGGAAGGCATGGATAATATTGGTCAGCCATTCATGCCGGATTCAACTTTTGAATGTTCAATAAAAACGACATTTAAGATTTCGAGACATGGCTGAAAGTTCAGCTTGCATTTAAAAATATGCGAAGAACGCTAATAAGACCTGAGACATGTTGGAACAATAGCGACCAACACTTTGACTGTATCTGGCTACTCAGATAATGGCTCCGGCGACCCCTAGTGTATCCAATTATGTTCGACAAGTTACATGCAAATTCGCACAAGTGTGTTTCTCTTTCAAAGCTATTCGCACAACTCGGGAATGACCTGGAGATTATTTTACCTTTATTTTACCATGCAAAATTGCTTGCGGTCAAATTACCTTTTCGAGACAAAATGGCAGCAGTTAAAAATTAATGAAATAAGACAATCATAAAAAGAAAAGACATGAGAAAAAAAAGACAAAAACATTCCGGTGGGTGAAGAACAATTCTGAGACAATGATAAAATACTATTCAGTGAAACATTGACAAATCAAAATTTGCCAATAGAAATCATACGAGTCATCCTTTAAAATCATTCATAGTGATGAGTTCCTGCAATTTGTTTTATTACAACTGCAAATGGACAAAAAACCTTTGGACCAGTGAACCATGTATTCGGGGGATATGTAGTAACTTTTATTGATACAGACCAGACAGTAACAGTGGAAAATACCAAAACAGGAGTAACAACATGTAAAATGGGACCCAAACTAATGTCTAGTCATTCTGAGTGGGGGATAAGTGCTTCAAATCTGAGGCTAAGCAATGTGGACCCCGTAAGGCAGAGTGGGCCTCAACCACTGAGGGGGTGAGGGGGGTGGGCTTTGACACAAGGGCAAAATTAACAAAAAGAAATAACTGAATGCGGGAACCACACACAGGTGTTGAACGATAGTCCATGCCCTCAGGAAATTGACCCAACAACCAGTTGTTAATACTGGCATATTATCGACTAAATTGGCGTCTGAACCAGAACACATTTCATCTGCTCCCTCACCGCTGTGACCCAACAAATACAACGTAAAATCCCACCCAAAACCATTACAAAAGAGGACACTATTGGCCCCGTTCACCGAGCGGCCGCCTGGGTTTAGAACATAGAGGGCCGCTAGGTGAACAAGGCCCATTGGAAAGGCTTTCCAACACAGTCCCAACTGCCACGTTATGATGTCATCGTCCGGGGCTCCGTGGATTCCCGATGGTGGATTGGTTGCGTAGGGAGGGGGGGAGGGGGGGGGGGGCGTGGCCTCTTCACAGGCCAATGGTGTAGGAGCGTCCGGCGGGGTTGTGGATGGCGGAGCAGGCGGGCTCGGTCACCGCCCACTCGTACCACACCTTCTTGCCGTTGTTGCAGCGCCAGAAGCGCACCGTGACGTCATCATTGTGGGACAAGGGGATGGGTTGCTGAAAAAAATAAATAAAATAAAAGATGTTAACATTTTACACTGGCTTGAGCATTAACTATTTGAGGAGTGGTTGTGTATTGGAGTGGCGAGACAGTCGAGGTATTGTCTGCTCAACAGTGATAGTATTTAGCCTGGGTATACCCATGCTGACTTGCGCGCGATTCCATGGATCCGAATTTGGCCCGAGATAGGAAACCAATCACAGAACGGGGAGGGACGGCAAGACGATGACGACGTCTATTCGACACACCCATCGTCTTTCTTCCTCATCGAATTTCTGTCGCTCTACATACGTCATCTGGTATAATTAATACGATTGGCTATGAGCTACGTACAGACTCATATGATAGACAATCGTAGCGCCCAATAAACGGCTCCGGGCAATCGTAAACCACGCATCAAATACGAGAAAATGAATGTGTGGTTCCCAGACCTCTTCTCAATGTAGATTGAGATGGGGTCTGGCGTCAGCCAGGCTAGATAGTATTGAGTCACACCACAAACTTATATTGTATTTTACTTTTTTATATTTAAAGCACAGAAATACAGAGTATGTCACACAAACATTTCACTGCACATCCTGTATGAGTATGTAAACAATAAACCTTGAACTTTGTTCAATTGGAAATAACAAAAGAAAAAAATAATTGTAGACCGACCTTAAGTGGGAAAAGGATTGGGAACCAGGAAAACATCCCAGGTGAATGCGTTGCCGGTTTGATACCTGTAACACAAAGTCATGGACATTACGTTTGAGGAATCACCACTCAACTCTTAACTTTAGCAAAACAATGTCTTTTTGTGAGACAAGTTTATTTAAATAGCAGACTTCAAAACCAACATACCATTAAGAATGCTTTACATAAGCCAGGATTAGCATTGTATAGACTTCAGAACGAACACACACACACGCACGCACACACACAAAGTTTTGTTCCTTACTGAGTGTGACGTCTTTGTACAGGGTGGTTTCGAAGTAGCCGGCGAAGCCGTGGAGGACAGAGTTACAGCCCACGGAGAACTTGAGGCACTGGTACCGGTTGTTGTTCATATCTAGAGGCGCGTAAGAAAACAAGAAAGGTTGGAACATTTTTCTAAATTTAGAACATAACCTTTACATCCCCCATCCCACATTTGTTAATTCCCTTCATTCCCTGTTTCACCACCAGGTGCACTGCCATTACAAGTCATTGACATCACACATGGTAGTGTACACCCTGATGTATGATGGAGGTGGAGACACAGCCACCAAGGCTAACCAGTGTCTGCACAGAACACCCAGCTGGGTGCAGTCCCAATGGCTGATCAATCTGATAGGGGGGGGGATGAAGTTCACCTTAAAAGCCTTTTAAACCCAAAGCACATGGGGGGGGGGGTCATATTATAAACAGTTCATATTAGGACAACCCGAAAAGAGGAATATAATCATAATGTGTTAACAGAGAACAGCACACGGAACGGAACAGGGCCGCCTCCTTCAGGGATCTCACCTGTAGTGGGGTGTGTGAAGGTGAAGCAGGCCTTGGGCTCGGCCAGCTGGTGGAAGTTGTGCAGGCGCACCACGTAGGGCGTCTCAAAGTGGCTCTCCGGGTCCTTGTCTCGCTCGCGGCAGCCCCGCACCTCATTGTACAGCTTGGAGGAGGACAGCGGCGCCAGGAAGGACGTGTAGGAAGACGGGATGCTCACGCCGTCACCTGGGGGGGGGGGGGGGGGGGGAGGACAGGATGGAAGATGGGGTTACATCCCAAACAGAAAGGGAGCACCGGGAGAGGCATGACGCGCGGAGAGTGCGGCGAAGTAGAACCGAGAAGCGGTTTCCCCGACGGGAAGGGGAACGGTTGATGCGGACGCGGGTGTTGAATGACGTTTTGATATGGGGATCCATGATTAAAACAGAGGCTTGTTAGAGGTCACTACTGGTTGTTCATAGAAGCAAAAATAAAAGTAATAATACATTTTATTTATTGGCGCCTTTCTTGACACTCAAGGTCACCTTACAAAATCAGACATTCATAAGAGCAAACAAAAAACATAATAAAACAGTGTACAAGAGAAAAACAGTGGGGTCATTCTAGTCCCAAGAATGCAACTGACTTAAAGGGAGTAGGCTCGGCTGAATAGATACGGTTTCAGGTGAGATTTGAAAGTGATAATGGAACTGGAGTGTTGGATGTCATGAGGCAGAGTTCCAGAGGTGGGGGGCTGAATGCTCTTGACCCCATGGGAACTAGGCGAGCTGGTGTAAATGCATCAGACTTGTGGACTACTTTGAAGAGTGTGCTATAAACACATCGGTGTGTTGAATACAGATAGATGCAGAACCCCCCTAAGGATATGTCTTTAAATGTATGCGACAATTCTGATTACTGAGCAGAACCTTTTATAATTGCAGCCAGACAAATTAATATGCATTTGGGCATCTTGCTCAAAGATGCCTACAGGTATACTGAGGAAATTCAAGCACCCAAACCACTACACCAAATACAATTATGTAAGCAAAAACGCGTGTTCTGAAGCGGTTCAGAACGGCGGTGGGCGGTACCTTTGAGGAAGTGCTGCGCTCCGTCCAGACACTCGGGGGACAGCTCGTTGTCACCGAACGACCCCAGCAGCTCGCTGACGATGATGTCAGCCTTCTCGGGCGCGGCCCAGTCCCGCATGTCGCATGACACCACGGTCACCTGATCGCCCCACTCCTCAAAGCGCCAGTTCTCCAACCTGGCCGGGAGAATGGACGATGTGGATCAGTGGACGGGGTCTTGGTTCCTGAACTTCAGGGAGATTCGGGAACTTTAAAGTTCCCACTTTCATGTGCTCAAGGTCAGTTTAATATTGACTCAGTAGTTCAACAGAGGGAGCAGGATAACGGTTGGCCCCCCTCTTGTCAAACGCGTGGTTCCAAGCCATGGGGCCGCTCCAATACTTGGAGCTTGCTGCTTGCTCTCAGGCTTTATCCCTCGGGCTTTGAGGCAGTAGCAGTATCGCGCTGAAGATGCAATATGGGCTGGTGACCAGCCGAGCTGCTTCAGCAACAAGAGGCGGCTTTTTGATGATCTGACCAATCACAACATCCAGACTTCGTAGGCAATCCCGTTGGTTGTTATGCAAATGTATGATTAAATAGGGAAATTTAAGTAGTAGAGTCTCGGTACGACACTTGGATGGACCAGTTTTATTCTTAAATAGAGTAAATAATTGCCATTTCACCTTTTATGCCGAATCATTGATTTATTGCACCGTTGTGTAAATATTATCCCTTCAACACCGTACTTAATAAATGGCTTGTCATCTCATCCCGGCAGGGTGACAAGATGGCGTAACAGTGCAACTCACGTGACGATGGCGTTGGGGTTTTTCTCGACGGCGTAGATCTTCAGTTTCCTGTGCGCCTGGCGAGCAGCACGGAGGGCGGCGTTGACCAGTGGACCCCTGCCTGCCCCCAGGACCATCAGCACCCTGTGGCAGAGCAAATCTCGTTCAGGTCCAGTTTGTGTGGAACAGACCAATCAGAACACTCATCGTCGCTCATATTCTATTTTGGTTCTGATCTGCGTCAGCATAGTGGGTCTTATGAACCCAAGCTGAGGGTTTGTGGACACTCACTGAACGTTGGTGTCCTTCTGCTCCTCAGGAACGCGGTCCAGTAAACACTTGTACACAGCCTGGTGAGCGAGGTAAAGAAAAGGTCAATTCACTGAGCCGGAGATGCTGGGAGTTGGAGTTCTATGCTATGGTGCTGTGGAGGTTACCTGTTGGTACTGGGAGTACTTTATGGGGTCCTTCTCAAACACCTCGTATGTCTGGGATTCCAGGTTATCCATCAGGGGCTGAGAGTGAGAAAAATAAGAATACCGGCCATGAAGATAATTTCAAGGGATGTACTGATACTCATTATCCTAGGATGATATACAGATTATGAGTCCTTATTGAAACGGTATAAAGCATCTTGCTCAAGGACAATTACGGGCAGACTGGGGACAATGGGCATCAAACCTGACATCTCTCAGCTTGGAGTCAGACGCCCTGAGCATCTACACTAGTCTCGGGCCGAGAAGCCCACAGCCTACACAGTACACAAATGCACACCTGGAGCGGGGACTGCAGGTAGTCTTCGTAGCCCTTGGCGAAGAGCTCATAGGCGTTGGGCGTGGGCCGGTTCTGGCTGAGGTACTCCAGGTACTGCAGGTAGGAGCGGAAGTCTTTCTCACTGTGACGGCTGGTGCCTGTGAAGATGAACTGGGCCTCCAGCTGGGGGGGGCAAACAGATATTTTGGTCAATGTTCCTCATTGAAGATGATGGGAAATAGGATATTGTTTTGACACGTTATTGAAGGATTTTATTCTTTAACGTGTTTTAGAAAAAGTGTTTTAGAGACCATCTTGGTTCTTTTCCAGGCAAAATAGGAATTTAAACTTGCATTAAGCAAAACATGAATGTGATTCTATCCTTTCATTTGAATATTGTCAAATGAAAATGTTTATATTGACGTTTTTACATGATGGAAGGGTAAACACGGAAACAAACAAAAGGAGGACTTAAAATATTCTAGGACAATGTCAATGAACAGTTAACAATTTCATAATACTAGTAAAGCATTGCCCAGGCCAGTACCTTAAAAAGATTGAAGATTATCCGTTGGTGTGCTTTCGACAGCACAGGGAAGCCCTTTTTATTGGTTAGAAAGATGCTAGTTGGCAGAATAGCTGCTTTGATTGGCTCCCCAAGCCACTTATCAATCACAGCTTCTGAGGGCATGTCTGCACCCACTTCGATCGCTGTCAGGGAAAGGAAATCAAAGTCAGCACCAGAAGGACTACAACTCCCAAGAACACGACTGCTGACATTGCTCAATGTGTCTATGTGCTCTCACCAACACAGATCCTCTTGTTGTAGTCACAGAGAGTCCTGAATGAGTGCCACCTTAAAAAAAAAAAATGGAAAGTGTCAATCATAATTGAACCTGAGTCAACACTAATGTGCATATTCACCTAGTGACCATGTTGGTTCTTTAGGCTAGCTGGCTTGAGGAACTAAATGCAGAATTCCAGATTCACTTCCCCCATCCAGCTAGCATTGAGAAGTAATAGGCGCCAAGATGGCTGCTAGATGAATAGGGCCCATTGGGTGTTCCAAGCCGATGAAGGTCCACCTACTGACCAGGTCCAAGTCTTCTCATCCACGTTAGTGTCATCAGGGGCGGCTTTGCCCTGCTCGTTCTCCACCAGCTCATCACGCATGTCCTCTGGCGCGAGCAGTGGTACGCGGATCCAGAACTGGTGAGACACACAATGATGAAGTCAGCACACTCCAAAGATGACATTCACTCACATTCAACCAAGATGATGACGAAGTCAAAACTCTGCAATCAGTTATTTACATGCACACCTCAATTCACCCAACTTCAGAGGATATCTACCCCTGCGTACGGTTACGGCTCATGGATCACTCCCATTTGTGTTGGCCGTTCTCCATGGATAATTACATGCGACTTACTTACTGCATAGCAACAGTGATAATTACGACCATTCACTATTCATAGACCCTCTTAGGGGTTGTTGGTCACGTGTGTGGTCCGCTTACATTGGACGTGTGGTGTCCGGTCTGAATGTGGTTGACCAGCACACGGGCCAGGTTGGCGCTGTGGGCTCCCTTCAGGGGGATCATGAAGGCCGGCAGACCCAGGTAGGCGGCGAAGTTCAGCTCCTGGACCAGCGCCTGGGAGGGAACACACGCGCACATAGGAACAAGATAGTTTATGTCAGTCGAATGATTATAAACCCTCTAAAAGCCCTTCATGATGAACGATGCCACTCAAATGAACATGCACTTCTATTAATGTTGATACAGACGAGTGGCGCTTTGGATCCCGATGTTGATTTAATAGGGATATCTCTTGTTATTGTTCGATACTGATCTTTCATTATAGTCTATGAAAATTTTTCGTTCTTTGTACCGTTGTATGCTGAAGTTATGCTTCAATGTCATCTCAGCATGCCCTGAAGGCAGTGTCCCGCTAATCTAATGGATGGGATATTACACCACCTAACGCTTCAAAAGGAGCAGGAAATTAGAATGCTATGGAACTTACGGCCTCGGAGTTCCTGCGTTCTGTGGTGATCTCGGAGTCGGCATCGATCCATGGCGAGAGTTTGCCTACGATAAGAGTATTCCAATCTGGGGGAGACGTTCAAAAGAACGGAGAGAGTGAAAGGAGTGTCAGCATGCATACAAGGCAAATCTCCCCGCTGATTGCTCATCCTGTGGCCCTTCGTGAGCCAATGGAGAGGCAACGTGGCCAAGAAACACACAAGTGATAGTGAAAAAAATAACCAAGTCTGAATTGGGTAATGGTCATCCAACTATAATTAGAGGAGTCTCTGTATATCTGGTTGTCCTTCGATTTTCTCGACCACCATTCAGCCGATCGCATTCACACTTGGCGGAGCACCGAAGGAAGAGCAGCGTCAAGTGTGTAGTTCTTTGGATGAGTGGTTCTGGGAAAAGCTGCAAGCAGCAATACTGGAATTATAAGGCCCATTCTGGTCACAAACGTTGTGACCAGGCAATGCATTCGATAGAGAACGCAATACTGGAATTTATTCATACTACTGTGCTGAAAATGGTTACACAGTATGTTTTACTACCTAGTGGGATAATTGTAATACGTTTAACTTGACACACCCCTACCCCGTGAATATGCAAATGCACATCCAAGCATTTCCGAATATGATATGGAAATTTGCTTTATATTTTGAAACAGTTTATAATATTTAACACCTTAATTATCCATATGCTTCCACATCGACAGTTACCTCATAGCCCAGGAATGCGTCAACGAACTTGAGACTAACATATACATATGCCATAGCTTTCTGACGAAGCATCAGTTGTGGAAAGAGTTGTCTTCTATACATCTATGCATACACTCATATATTGCACATACACAACATATAAACCCACGTTACCTCTTCCACAAAGAAGCAGATCTGACCGAGTCTGGGCACCGAGCCGGTCTTTAGCGGGGGCCAGCTCATACTCCCTCCTGAACCTCGGGTGGTACAGGGGCATGCACAGGAAGTCAAACCTGCAAACACAGTTCAAAAAGTAGATCAGTGATGACAACCGGACGGATCAAACACATTCACTTACCATAGCCATCTCGTAAATCATGGCACGTAAACATGAGAAACTACGAGAAATACACATTAAAAGATTTTGGAGATAAAGAGTAGTGTAGGAACTCTGAGTAGCATCATTGTGATTTTGCACGTGCTATTCATCTGCCGGCTAACCTAGCAAGACTCACGTGCACAAAAGAAAATAGCTACGTAAACTCCACACCAAAAACAGACTAGTATAAAGCAAGTGTATTCTTCTCACCCAAGTTTGGCGACCGCTGCTAAAGTGTCGGCTACCTCCGGCACACAATTCAAATCCCTCCCGCAGGATACTCTGCCTCCTGTACTACCAGACGCCATGATTTAGCAGAGTGAGTGAATGGAGAGAGAGAGAGCACTGTGACGATCCAGTTCTCGGTTTTGGGGAAACTGGCGCCATCTTGGATCTCCAGACATATTTACTCATTGCGCTCTCAATTCATTAAGATCCAAAATGTCTTCGATGCATTCCAGCTGCACGATCCACGAACTATCACGATACTACGCAAAAGTTTGAAACAGCAGAGGTAGAATCCGATTCGGGTAATTATTTTCTTAAATTAATTAAACATATCCTCAAATATTTCTTCATGAATTGAGTAGAAGTTAATCCTATATTCTAACAGGGGGAATTAAAGCTGAATATTGTAGTTAGATTTTTGTCTTATAATAATTAAATACAAATAACAGCTATTCCTAGAACTTTAAAACGATCGCTTGAATGCGTTCTTGTGGGTTTGCACATGAAAAAGTCGCTTCAGCAAAAAAGAATTGTTTGTCGCGTGGCTTTCCATATTATCACTTTCGTAGGATTTAATATCATAATATCCGATGTCAACTTCAACACAGTTTGGCGAGTGTCTGTGTGCGTGTTGCGTGTGTGTGTGTGTGTGTGTGTGTGTGTGTGTGTGTGTGTGTGTGTGTGTGTGTGTGTGTGTGTGTGTGCGTGCGTGCGTGCGTGCGTGCGTGCGTGCGTGCGTGTGTGTGTGCGTGTGTGTGTGTGTGTGTGTGTGTGTGTGTGTGTGTGTGTGTGTGGGGGGGGGGGGGGGTGTTTGTGTGTATGCTCGCGTGTGCATCTTTCACGATGGATTGTTTTACAGCACTATAAAAGGCCTGGTATTTCAGGTCAAATGGTTCCTGCACTCTTTGGCGTTGACCTGAGATGTATGGTATCTGATGGATAATAAGCAAAGAGAGAGGGCAAGCTTGGAGGATGTCCACATTGTTTCCTGGGAAGACATTCATGTTCATTCGAGAAGACCTTGATGTTACTCACAACTTGAAGAATATTTGCTTTTGACTGACTCACTCAACTGACTCTTACAAAATACTTTAGATCTATAACCTTATTTGGTGAGTTGAGGTACTCTTTCCCGATCTCCTCAGCCATGGCGTTAGAAGACTTCTGCAGCTTCAGGAACAACCCACACCTTTGGACTCCTGCATCTCTCCTTCCGCCTCTACAAAACCCAGCCTCCTCCACCCCAGGCATCCCCAAACACCACCACTCTGGACGGAGAAGATCGGAGTTGAGTAACAAGGACGACGGACCGCCGCTCCACCTCAGCCTCCCTCCCGCCTCCGCCGCCCGCTGCCTGGTGCCCACGGTCCGGCGGCCCTTCCCCCTGACCCACGGCACCACCACCCTGGGCTTTGTCTTCCAGGGCGGGGTGATTGCGGCGGCCGACACCCGGGCCAGCGCCGGGGGTCTCGTGGCGTGCCCCGAGGTCCACAAGATCATCCCCGTCCACTCCCACCTGGTGGTCACGTCGTCCGGCAGCGGCGCCGACTGCGTGCTGTGGGCGCGGGCGCTGGAACGCGAGATCCGGCTGTACCGGCTACGCCACGGCCGCGTTCTGTCGGTGCGTGGCACCGCCAAGCTGCTGGCGTTCATGCTGCATCCGTTCAAAGGGACGGATGTGTGTGTGGCCCTCACCCTGTGTGGGTGGGACCAGGGACCAAATGGAGGTCCCCGTGATGGAGTGGACCAGGGCTCGGCGGGGTCATCCGGGGATGCAACCGCAACGCAAGCACTGAGTCGGATAGAAGGGACGTCTCCGGCTCCGGGTCACGTGACCCAGAGTCCTGTCTCTGAACAGTCTGGCCTCTCCTCCTCTTCTTCCTCCTCCTCCTCCTCTTCCTCGCCCTACTCCACCTCCTCCACCTCCTCCACAGCTAGAGAAGGCCCAAAGGTGATCTACGTGTGCAGCGATGGCGCCCGCCTGCAAGGGGAGCTGTTCTCCGTGGGGTCGGGCTCCCCGTACGCCTACGGGATCCTGGATGGAGGCCTGAGGTGGACCCTGAGCCGAGAGGAGGCCTTCTCATTGGCCAGGGAGGCCGTCTTCCGAGCCACTCACAGGGACGCGTACTCTGGGAATAACGTGGACCTCGTTTACATCACGGAAAAGGGTTGGAGTCGCAGAGACAGAGAGGACCTGAAAGAGGAATATTACACACGAAAGGAGGAGATAGGGAAGATAGTGGAGGAAAGATGTAGAAAGACTGACTGAGTTTTTATTTTATGAACCCTGTTGTTATTTGGTAGTTATTAATAAATTGTGTGTTGTTAATGTGTTGCAGCAAGCTTTTCTTTTTGGTATTTCTTTTTATATATGTCTTTATTTATTTTCGTAGGGGAATATATATCAGCACTAAACCATATATTTATAGACTGTATAGAATGCATTCAACACTATTTTAATTGTGCTGTTCATAAAGTATCGCAAATAGGGGGCGCTGTCATATTTTGTCTGCACCACCAAACCATATATTGTAAACCAAAGAAGTCCATTGAACGATTATTAGTTTCAAAGATGGCGCTCGCTAGTGTGTTGGGCAGTGATTATGCGGATTTTTCATTTGATACTGACAAATCCTATGCTTTCGGCAGCGGACTCGCCGCCGAGCCTACATCGATAGATAACCTCAGCTTCGCCATTAAAGGGGCGCTTGGCTCTGCGGAGCAGGACGACGTTGAGAAGAAGATAGAGTTTCTCCACGGCACCACCACCTTAGCGTTCAAAGTAAGCTAGCTAACGCTGCGCTGCTAGCCGGCTGTCTTTGTATCTGGTTCCGCGGTTCTCCGGTTCTCCATTTAAACGCAGGACGTATTTACCTGGCTAACGTGTATTGGAAATGTTGAACCACCTCAGAAGTTGTAATGTCTTTGAAAAGTCGTGAGCTAGTTGTGTTTCGGGGTCTCTTGAGAAATACATCGTTAGCTTTGTTAGCCTATCTAATGCCGCCGCACCGAGGATGACAGTGTGGTTATTGTTGCTGAGAAGTCTGCTCGCCTCATAAAGTGAACTCCAACTTCATTTCTTATTTCACGGTGTACCAAACAGGCCTAATATTGACGTATCCAGTGTTTCTGACCTGCTGCACATAAAGCGACATCAAAGCGTTGAGCTGTTTACAATTGATTATACTTCCAAATCAAACTTTACTTATCGAGTTATAATAATAACCGTAACGTTACACATCAGAATCACAATGATGCATTGAGGAAACGGCAATTGAGCACGCTCAAAACTTATAAGGGAAACTACAAAAATAACTTCAATACGTCCGTTATCTTTCCCAGTTCGACCATGGCGTCATCGTCGCCGTGGACTCCAGGGCCACCGCGGGCGCCTACATCGCCTCCCAGACGGTCAAGAAGGTGATCGAGATAAACCCCTACTTGCTGGGCACCATGGCCGGAGGAGCGGCCGACTGCAGCTTCTGGGAGCGCCTGCTGGCCCGACAGTGTCGCGTCTATGAGCTCCGCAACAAGGAGCGCATCTCCGTGGCGGCTGCGTCCAAGCTGCTGGCCAACATGGTGTACCAGTACAAGGGCATGGGGCTCAGCATGGGCACCATGGTGTGCGGCTGGGACAAGAGAGGACCAGGTAAATGTTACTGTGTGTGTGTTGACATTTATTTATTATAGTTTTATTCGGTTTTATCATTAAAACTCCGCATGGCGTTGGTGATATACCATCCCATTCCACTGCAATCATTTGAACTGCAGTACTCCAGACCATTTCTGCCCCTCCAATACTGTGAGTAAATGGCCGCTGTTGACAACCCATTAAACCCATTAAGGAAAGGGAAGTGACATTGAGACAATCTAGCGATCAATAAAATGATCCTTTTGAAATGGACCTCACCACTTGCTTAATGAAGTGAGGGCTAAAAATCTATTTGGCCCATATTGCGGCTGACAGGATGGCGGCGCTCAACTGTGCAAGGTCAACCAAACCTTAGAGCGGTTGATTGGTTTGTCTAGCATTTAATGGCCACTCAAAACACTTTATTGACTCATTACAGGCCTCTATACCTACGTAATCGTCGTAAGCATGGATGTTAGTAACGCAGTGGACACTTAATAATTATGTATTGGTTGAAAATCAAGCAACCTGAAATTTGATTAAAGAGGCTGTTTTTTTATTCGATTTGGATAAGAAAAAACATTATTGGGGAATGAAGACATGATGATTGGTCGAAATAATACATTGCTCTGGAGAGGTTGAAAAGCCATGCTTTTAAGTTCATGGTGACTGCAAGACACCCACATCGGGGTGCATCTCTTTGCATGGTGTGATGGCAGAATTGTAGAAATCCAACTGTCGTTACCGTTTTCCGACACTAGATGGCACTGTAGGCTCTGCTAAACAATATCCCTGTCTCCAGTCGTGAGGGATGATTTATTTATTTCTTTATCTTTTGATACCACGGCAAGGACCCAAGAAGCCGTATATCACGGCCAGTGTGCTTAAAGAGGTCGCCACGGTGACACAGTAATGGCAAATCAATGAGGCTGTGACCGCGGGCCAGGGAGAGAGGTCCCAGACGATGATGGACACAGAGTCACAGCCCCGGACAATTGGGTCGCATGCATAATGC
The DNA here is from genome assembly GCF_026213295.1 of Gadus chalcogrammus. Lineage (NCBI taxonomy): Eukaryota > Metazoa > Chordata > Actinopteri > Gadiformes > Gadidae > Gadus > Gadus chalcogrammus. Next base: position 13,542,688 of record NC_079419.1, on the reverse strand, counting down.
CGCCCGCCAGTCCCGACGCCGCTGATCGATGGCCAGCGCTTCCGAGGGAAACTGCGGCCGTCCACCACGGGACAAAAGACCGGTAACCCGGCCCGGCGGAGCCGGCGTGGTTAATCACGGGCCCCAATCAATCGCAGAAATAACAACCGGCGCATAAGTTCGATAGGAGCGAGGGATTCTTGCTGTCGCCTTGGGTCACATTTGGCAACGGCGGTGATTGAATGGAAAGGTAAATGACATGTTAATGAAATCAATTGCGATTACGGGCGGAAGCGCATTAGCCGGCCGCAATCACGTCAAGAGCACTTACTCTGTTGGGGGGCCCGCTACCGCCCTGCGGTGGAAGGCTTTAATACAATGCGGGTTGTGACTGAAGTGATCAAGGACCCAGTTTGACCTACGGTAGTTTCCTATAGGGTCTCGACTCCCTTGTACAGGGATGTACCTGCTGTACAGCACCCTCCTCTGGCTAATGGTTGACCCTCAAATAATGATAGTCAATCAAGCGCTGGAATGGCGGGGTTCCCCAGAAATGGTAGCAGGAAGTCTTCATCTTGACCCAAAACGCTTGGTGCCGACCCAGCTGTAGTCCAAACCGTCTCTTAGAACCACGGCGGAATGCACATCCTGTCATAAAACGGGGCCGTAGTGCCGCTGTTTTATCGCCTCTCCCTGCTAGGCAGACGGTGCCTTGATATATAATGGCGGCCGTTCGTTCGCCCCCCCCCCTTCGTGTTCTCTGGTTTCATTTCAGCCCCAAGCCTGTCATGTGTTTTGTACGGGAAAGGGCACCGTCGACAGACTGCCGTCTATAGACAAGACGCAAAGCTCATTTAAAGCTGACAAACCTCCACCCTACCTCCCCCCCCAACCTCCGCCCGTAGTTGTCCATCGAGCCAGCTGCAGTGGATGCTGGCACTCTTTAAAAAAAAAAAAAAAAAAAAAAAAAAATGCTTATCCACCTGTCAGCTGATTTATGGAGTGGAAGGAGCCGTCGGCTGGCGGAACGTGCCGCCATCCATCCGGCGGCCGCGCCCGCCGCTCCCCTCGCTCTCTGATTCAAACGCCAGACTCATGAATTTTCTCTGCGGTTGTTTTTTTTTATTCAGTTTTCCTCGTTTTTCATGTTGGCCCAATGCCACTAAGGTGGCAGCAAACCATGTGGCGCGTACATCGCCTAAACCTCGCCCGGCTCCTCAAAGGATCCAGGTGCGCTGTTGCCGTGACGGCAGCGCACTGCTTCGTCTTGGGCTTTCTAAAGACGTCCCCATCATCCTCTCATCTCCTCTCCCCATCAGCGCTGGCACTGAGCCCGGGAGACTGCCTGGCTCTGAGCGCCCGGGTTGCGCGTCGTGTGGGGGGGGGGGGGGGGGTCCTTTTTTAAACGTTTATTTAATGACTGCGTTTACGGCTGTTGAGGAAGCGGCGCTCCTCCGCGGGGCACGGCCGGGAGCCGGCGGCGGCGGCGGCGACGCCAGCGGCGCTGTTCACTCGGCAGACCCAGGGTGATGATTATCCCAGCCGCCAGGTAGCGACTGGATGGAGAAGGTGCAATTTGCCCGCTGAAAGCGATTGCACGCGTCCACGTTATTTTCGTTTCCATGACTAATAGACAGTCATTTGTTTTTCAGTTGGAACTGCGCGTTTCCTTTTTTCTCTCTCACCAAAACGTGTCGGCTATTCGCAATGTTCAGTTTTGAGTGTGGGAGTATGTGTGGGAGAGCTGTGTGTGTGTGTGTCTTAACAGGTTTAGGCCCTGTGACGCTGCTAGAAAAGACGTACTTTTCTTTCGGCCATCTGTCGGGAGTGCGAGGGCGATCGCAGGCTGTCGCCAACTGCCCAATATCTCCCTCGTCACTTTCATCTCGGTCAGGTCACGGCGAGATGGACAAAAAGCACTTGCACGTGTCCACAAACGACAAGATGCGCGCTGTGTACATGCTTGTTGTCCGTGGACTTATGGGGGGGCCAAATTTTCAAATTTTATAAATACCTTTTGAAGAATTGTATGGACGGGAAGTGTGGTGTTTTCTGGATACGCCTGTGGTGACGACCTTTTGTTGTTCAGGTATGTTTGCATACCTGAACAACAGTCTAAAGCTGCACCGATCAGCAGTGCAGGGCTTGCATTATGGCCTGCGTGATTCCATGTTTTTACTAGGTTATATGGGGACATATGTTTCACGTGTGCGAGAGCGTTTATGGATGTCTTTGTGTTGTGCCGTCCTTGTCTGAAGGCGAGAGGAAGCGTCTCCGGGCGCCACTCGCCCTCCTTCCTGCCAGCAGGAAGAGGCGGGGGAGGTCACCTGCTCAGCTCGTGTTACTGGTCGATAGTTAATTTTTGGTGTGTTGGGCCAGATCAATACCCTGTACTGCTGCTGCTGTAGCCGGGGGCGGCTGTGTCTTTTTGGAACGCGCGCCGTGTCAGCAGGTTCCGTGGCCAGCCTCACCTCGCACGGACAGGATGCAGCTGTTGGCATCTGGCTGTCTCAGCGCACACACACACACCCCCACACCCCTCCTGTTCCTCCTCCATGAAATCACAGCTGTTCCAACCCCCCCGCCCCCTCTCTCTGGTGGTGTGTAGGCTGTGTAGGCTCTTTGGTTTAAGGAAAGCCAGGCTGCTGGATGTCACTGTTGTGTGTGTGCGTGAATTTTGTCAGAATGTAGTGTATAACCAAGCTGTTGGAAGTATGCGTACACACCATTTTTGTGGTCTTGTGTTCTCCTGACCCAGAACTCCACGCCGAGTCAGGTGAGCTGTCCTCCGTGACTGCTCTGTGGTACTCCCATTTTTCCTACTCCCTTGTCCTTCCTCTGCCTCCATTCTCACTCTTTCCCCTCCCTTCTTTCCTCCGTCTCCCCCCTCCAGGCCTGTACTACGTGGACTCTGAGGGGAACCGCGTGTGCGGCGACCTGTTCGCCGTGGGCTCAGGCTCCATGTACGCCTACGGCGTGATCGACAGCGGCCTGCGGCAGGACATGAGCGTGGAGGACGCATGCGAGCTGGGGCGCCGCGCCATCTACCAGGCAACGTACCGCGACGCCTACAGCGGCGGGCAGGTCAACCTGTACCACGTGCACGGCGAGGGCTGGACGCGCGTCTCCCAGGACGATGTGCTGCTGCTGCACCACAAGTACCAGGAGAAGCTGTAAAGCAGGAGGCACAGAGGAGGAGCTGGTGGAGGGGTCAAAGGGGAACGGCCAGTTGCGGCTGTTTTCTGATGGAGGAGAGCGCTGCTTGCTACGCGTGTTGTGAACCAAAATGGCGGTCTGACAAATGGACTCGTTTGCGATCCCCTTGTCGGACCAATGACATCAATGGTCCAACCTCTCTGTGTTCAATGTTGAGGACCGGTTATTATATTGTTCCACATCACGCGTATAAAGCAGTTCTGTTTTATTAGAGAGTAGCAGAGCGCTACTGTTCCCAGTTGACCCAGCAGTTCATGGGTTACAAAGGCTGCGTTATATTCCCTGTTGTTCAGTACATGTTCACATTGTGTAACGGGCGGGGGGGAGGGCGATGTGAAAGTAGTGCTGATCTGTGGGGAGGGCAGATGGGTTTGTTTGGCGAAGGATGAGTTGTGAGTAATTTGCCTCGTCACTGGGCTCCAATGAAAAGCATCCACTTAATGTTGTAGATTATTTTGACAGGAACACTTGTCAACTGACTACACACACACACACACGGACACACACCTAAACGTAGGGAGTGATGATTGTTAGGCTGAAGAGGGGAGTACATCGCTTGAATATGTAACCTGCTAAACAACATCCTTTCTAATTAATAAATGACACCTTGTTGGTTTTTTCCAGAATGTGCATGTGTCATTTGTCATTTTTTCTCTGTCGGTTAACTTTAATATTCCTTATCCAGTGCATACTCAGAATGGAGAGTTGATCTTCCGACACCCGTCCCCTTGATGTAGTTGCTTCTGTTTACAGCACCGTCATCTGTTCCCACAGCTGTTGGCAACTGTCGTTAGATCCACCAACTCCTGTTTCGGCAGCGTTCTGCAGCCTACGCGCGTCGCTTATTGGCAGAAACAAGAGCCCCGTTTAAATGGAAGTTGCTTAATTGCATCGGGCCATCTTCTGTTCTAATTGCGCCTCGTGAGTTGTGCAATGTATTTTGTACCCATCCCCGCATGCTCCCCCCTTTCAGTCTTTCAAAATGTCTCCCCGTTCTCCCACTTTGCTTACACAAATTCTTCCATTTAATTGCATGTGAAATGCACTTTACTTTTTTTTTTCAGCCCACGCGTGTTTTCTTTCTTTTTGTTCTTCCCAACATTGTAACGACCCGCACAGCGCGAGGGTGCCACTCGAGCGCGTTTTACGGTCTGGGATAAACACCAATAAAAGGCGATGAGTAGACCTCTCCTGCCTCGGAGCCGTGGTTAAAAACTAGTTTCACAGGTGACTAGTTGGCAGATGGGAACAGAAATGGGATTTCGATAAATGGGAAATGAGCTGGTTATTGAAGTCCAGCAAACGCTGTTCTTTTGAATGTAGGTACGGGGTGCCCCTGCTACACAGCAAGGGAGGGCATACAACTAAGGTGAGCATGATTAAATAAGTTATATAATACTTATGTCCTCAAAGTATTCCACGACTAAACTAGAAAACCGAGCATTGCAGTGCAAGGTGTAAGGTTAGGCCTATTCTCATAACGACATGTGGTAGGAGCAGTAGCCTACAGGCCTATTTAAGTGATTATTTTATAACGGCCATATGTGACACTAACATGTGCCTCAGTCGTCAGCGTCCCTTGGAAAGGTCACTTCCGACAATGAAAAAGCCTGCTTTAATGGGCTACAGTGTTGGCCCATAATTACTAGATAAGGAGTTATTTGAGTTCTGCAAACACGTGTACGCGGGGGGAGAAGAGTGATTCACAGAAAGAAAAAAACATTGCCCTTTGTTTGAATTTTACACCCTTTCCCTCTGATTACCGGGTGGACTTAGGTTGTAATGTGTATAATTGTATATTCTGTATGTGTGTAAGGTGAGGTTGTTTGATCTTCTGGTAGCATCAATGTCTTTGGCAACTGAGTCTCCTCTTTATCTGGGTCGATCGATGTTCTCGTCATTTCATTTTGTGTTTTGAATTCATATTTAATCTGCCGTTGGTGATGCTCCGTCCCTAAGGCTTTTTTCTACCGTACTTTAAGAAACCTCACTTGTTCTAACCGCCTTATGAATAAGTAACGTAGCCGACTAGAGGGCACTAATATCCCTCGCCTGGCAGTTGGGTTCAAATCCTATAATATATTCATCCGCAGCCTACTTTGGATGAATAATCAGACTTCTAGAGTCTCTTTTTAATCTAATAACCAGGCATATTAATTACCTATTCAGCCGTGTTGGTCAGTATTGTCACATTTTTAAATTGTTTTGGTTGTAAAGACAACCTCATAAAGCCTGCAAAGGGCATGGCTGGCAAGCATTTCAATTAAGCACGATCCAATCAAATCACGGTCTCCTCCTATGTTTTGAGCTTCGCTAATTGACAAGCACCTGTTCGAGACATCAGGATTTAGAGATTTGCAGTGTATTTTAATTGGGAACAAAATGACAAATTTGCAATGATGATTTTTATAACTACGAAAACTTCAATACTTGCATACATCATTAAGTGTGCTACGAAAAAGGTACTAGCAAAACACAAACCACTTAAAACATTGAAATGAAGTGAAATGCCCCTCTCGGTCCATGTGTTTTTTCTTTCATGTCGATTGGCTAGAGAATCAAATGTAGTTAAAGACGGTTCCCTCTCCTGTGTTCCTTCTCAAGGTGGGGTGATTGGTCGTCTGCCTTTTAGCACTTTGACACAAACGGTGATTAAGGGCTGTAGAAATAAATTGTACTTGACGCATCTGTTTAGTTTAGGTAGGCCTCCAGGGTTGGAAACGGTTAATGGTTGCTATTAGCTCAAAAACCACTAAGGCTATCTGTTTAGTAAGGGGTTTAAAGCAATCAGGTAGAAAAATCTATTAGTCATTATTGACCAATCACAGGCTGCCTTTAGCTTCGTTGGCCGTTTGCGCTCTCTCTTGTGTAATTGAATCAATAGCAGCGTGTAAAGTAATTCCTTCGCGATAGCCTCGCTACTCGTTCACCAATCGCTTCCCCACATTGTTTTCACTCAGGTAGTGCTCCAGCTCAAACAATTCTCGCCGTGCGACCTTGGCAACGAACCAGCGGGTCAGCGCACATCCGGCTCAACAACGGTGAGTCGGGGAGTCGCGAGTGGTCAAACAGCAAGCCCTACTTTGACTACAGTAGGGGGTATTACCGTCGCCATGTGTGGCACTTGTTGTTTCATTATCGGTTCGCACCAGTGATGGTCCCCGGCAAAAGGCTGCAGCGCCGTCACCGCAGAGCAAATGACAGAATGATGTGTTTGTATTTTTCATACCTAAAATGAGACTAAACTGCAATGAAAACGACCAGCTGGCAATGTTGGATGGTGGCGGCGCGATCCCTTTCACACCGTTGCAAAATAACCCAGTTAATTTTTTTTCTCATTTTTTTATTTTTTTGTTGCGTTGAGCCATCTGTGAGGCAGAGGATAGCGTTAGATTTCTGAACCGGCAGAGAGCGGATTACACTAGAACACAGTCCTCAACAAGGCCTTCTATCACTTAGGTATGCATCCCATGGGAGACGAGCCAAAAGGATCCAGAGTATATAGGCCCAAGTCATTTTGGAGCATATTTATAAAGATTAAAAGGAAAGCACACACACACCCAAGGCAGACTCTTGTCTGCGGCCCTCCATTCTGAAGTTATTATTCTATCTGTTGATGCCGGGACCTGTTGTAGGAGGGGGGGGGGGGGGGGGGGGGGAAAGCAATGAAGAATCTATTTGGCGAGGGGTAATGACTCCTGGCACGACGGCTCCCCTCAAGCCCTGAAGTCTCCCTGCATGTCACACCATCAGGGCGCCCGCGTCCTTTAAATATGATCTCCGTACTACACGTCCCCACCCTCCCCACATAATTACGTTTGTGCTCCCCGTGCTTTCCTTCCCCTCGCGTCGCCGCCGGCCCCCCGAGTGGCGACCGCCGCTGCGCCCGCTCTGAAAGGCTCAGTTTTTCACCCCCCCCGGGAGGCGACAGCCACTCTCTCTCGTCATTCCCAGCGCACGCCGGTGCATGTGTGCTCCCTGGCCCGATTAGCTCTTCCTGAACTGGATGTAAACCCCTTCCCCCCCCCCCCCCCCCCCTGTCCTTCTCTGCCCTCACCCCTCTCCCCCCTAAACATATTCTCCTCCACCACTGGCGGCAATAACATTTTGTCAATTGCTTTTTTTTTTGGCAGCGTTGTGTTGCACGATTAATTCAGCGGCACGACTCGATGAAACCGGTCAGGGGGAAACAGTGCGGCACTCGACTCACGTCCAATCAGACTCATTCCTCTGCTGGGGAGCTTTGGCCAAACACACCGCTCTGAACGCTCCTCTCCGTGATCACCACCACCATCATCATCATCGTTGATCCCCATGACGATGATGGGATGGTGATGACCGCCCTGAACTGGCCACCAACAACCCCCCCATTGAAGATGATGATGGTGGAGATGACCCCCCACGAAAACAACCACCAAACTCCACGCCCCCCCCCCCCCTCCTTAGTGTAGTAGGTCCCTTACGATAACCCTAACCCTAGCCATCATCATCAGCGTCAACATGAGGAGGATGGCGATGAGCGTGGTGATGTCCGACCCCTTCCCCAACTCACCGCCCCCCCCCCTCCTATGCTATTAGTGCAGTCTCTCCCTGCAGCACCCGGCGGCGGTGGCTGTATATCATGGTCATGACACCTGACTGTATAAATGGGAGCTGTCTGTTTGTTTTATCGTCACCCCTGCCCAGGCCTGCCCCCTCGCAGGCAGACAGAGGCAGGGTCACGGAGCCTATGTGATGGGGAGACGGCGGCAGGAAGAGTGATGGACTCTGCCACGGTCAGTCCACTTGTGCTCAGCCGCGTGGCTCCTGGCTTCCCCTGACGCACGCCGTCTTTCCTCTTGGAAGACGGAGGACTGAGCGCCAACAATAGCACATGGACGCTGGTTTTCCATGCGATGGCTGCTTCCCCGGGGAAGGTTGCTGCATGTTACCCTGTCACCTGCTGACGAAGCGGTGACGCGACACACCTGTGCTCCGCTTATTGCAGGTGAAACGTGGGGATGTTTACCCCGGAGCCTGCAACCCTGCAGCCCCAGAATGAACCAAATCCTGAAAGCTTTTTTAAAGGCGTGGGTCCTCCTTTATAACGCCAAGGCTGAGCGACTGGCCCTGGCGATGGAGGGGGTCTGACGTGGCCATGCTGGAACGATGGCACGTTGTTTTGGGTAGGTCTGGAAATTAAACAAAAGCCCTCCATTTCTACCGTCCCTGACGGCTGGAGCCCGTTATTGTACTTTAAGAGTGTTTTTGACGCTTTCAGGAAGGGAGCGTAATTGGAGCAGGGACAGCATGATTGGCTTCTAACAAGGGTTTTACAGGTTTACATGGCCCAAACACAAGCAGCGCTCGCCTGCACAACGTGGCCTTCAGACACAAACGACTGAGCAGACACATGGCAGGACAAGAAGAACCTTGCTCTGTTTGTTTATTGACGAGAGAGGGGGAGAGAGAGAGAGAGAGAGAGAGAGAGAGAGAGAGGGAGAGGGAGATGAATGATGAAAGGAAGAACAAACAGGTGACAAAATACACAATCAATGAGAGCAGAAAGAAAGTACAATAAAAAGGGGTCTGCGCATAGTGGCATACTCCACGGCGACACAGGTATCTTTTTTTTTTTACGTTGTGCTGTGATGAAGTACACCTTGATTTAAGGACAGATTTTATTGTTATTTATAACGTATGAGAGTCGGGTGAGCCTGTGTCTTCGGCTCACACCGAATATAAGGAAAATCATGTCAGGAAGTGTGTGAGTGTGTGTTATTGCTTTCATGGGGCTCAGAGCTGAAGGCTTTATGACAGACAAGCATAATGCCATGCAGAAGATTCAATTCGAGGAGCTTGTAGTTCTTACACTTCCTTCTCTCGCTTTCCCTCTCTTCCCGTCTACTGCTCTCCCTCCCTTGTTCTGACTCTCGCTCTCTGTCTCCCTAGCTGCCTATTTCTCTCTCTCTCTCTCTCTCTCTCTCTCTCTCTCTCTCTCTCTCTCTCTCTCTCTCTCTCCCTCCCCCTCAATTCAATTCAAAGAGGGTTATCAGCTTGGGAAACATGCTGTAACATGGCCTATGTAAAAAGGAAATGAGATACATATTTTTGTCAACAAGTACATTGCCCAGAATATAACACAATAACAACATGTACATACAGTGCAAAGTGTTTCACAGGTTTAGTGGAGCGGATAGAGAAGTATTTTTACACATTTGGGAAGAACAAATGCGCTGCCAAAATGTTATTCTGTCACACTCTGTGCAGAACGGTGCATGTGTTGCTGAAGCATTTCCTTGGTAGGTGGGATGATCTCCTCATCGTCACCGTTGATGCCGTTGACCTTGGTGTGGAGCAGGGTAATGCCGGGTGCTGCAGATGGTAGGAAAAACCTTTTCAGTTGTAGAAGTTTAAACGAGAGGGTCGAAGGCTCCATCCCTTTCTCGCCCCATGACTCTGGCCTAATACGTCTGTGTTTAGTCAAGTCTTGCTGCAAACCCTGTGGTTGTCTGGACTCTATTACAATGTCGATTTTATTCCATCCAAAATCACTTTCTAACAATTAGTGAAACAACCCTGGAAGCCTGTGCCAAATTAAGGCTTTTTTTAGGAACGTGAAAGCAGGAGAACAAATAGCTCTGTGTTGTTGTTTATTTGGCTGTTAATTATGGCGCTGGGGGTACTACATGGGTGGTTTTTTGTTAATCTGGTGAAAATAACCGATTTGACATTTGCAGAGGACATGGTTTTCTGTAATTGCACTTCGTCGAAGAAGTTGACTTTTGCTCCGGTTTCGTGGATTGACTTTTCCAGTCCTTTTTCAAATATTGGGGACAATCCAATTGCTGAGGAGCACGTTGAAGTCTGGTATTACAGCTTATTGGGATTCAGGGTCCATGTCCTTTATCACTCTTCCTCCTGTCTGTCTCATCCCTCGGTCCCAAGTGCAATCCCATATTATGCCCGTGAATTTGCGTTTCCAAAGTCCGAAGCGTCAGAGGCCCTCTACCCCGGTGAACAGCTGCCGACGGTGCCGGATCAACCAAGCCTAGGCAGCCGGTCTCAAACACCCCGTCTAATTCTTCACACTTGTCACGGACGTGGAGCGGAAAAAGCAAATTTTGCGACCATTTCCTCACCTCCACCCAGTCGTCCCCTCACCGAATTGTTGAACCAAACGATCTGGTCCCCCCCCCCCCCTACTGTTCCCCCCCCTCCCGACAACCAATCCCCTCCAGAAAACACTGATCCCGGGGGCCCGTCCCCTATTTCCCCCCTCCCGACCTCTCCAGTCAATTGGAATTCTGGAAGGATCCTGGAATGTGCGAGGGGTAATGACGGAGCGTCGGCGGCAACCGAGCGGATGACAACCTGGCTGACGGATGATCCTCTGGGCCGGACGTGAGGAAACCGACGGAGGAGCGGGGGGGGGGGGGGGGGGGGGGGGGGGGGCTAAGATCTTAGGGGGCCCAGATGATTGACAGCAAAGCTCAGACCGAAGGAATAAGAGTGAGGAAAATAATGTATGACTCGCCGCCGCCGGGAACGCGGAACTGCCCCCCCCCCCCCCCCCCCCCCCGAAATGAGGAATGACCTCCCGTTTGAAGTTCCGGGGCCTTTCTGGTGGGCCGGCGTTAGTGCGGCGGTTTGTAAGGGACATGAGGGCCCGCCTGTCGCCCCCGCTGACGGATCGGGTTGCGCCGCGTGAAATGGGGGAAACAAAGGAATCATTTTAGCTAATGACAGTTAATTTGCCGCCGACAAACGCAGTGATTGTGTGGCGCTCCCAGCCCACACAAAAGGGGACGCTGAACAGAGGCGTGGAGCAGGACAGCAAGGTTTTCATTCCAAGATTGGTCCTAATTTGGTCCAGTTTTTCAAGTCTCTGACTTTCTCTCCTTCTATTCGTTGTGTCTCTCTCTCTCTCCTTTTCCCTCTCTCTCCCTCTCTCCCTTTCCCTCTCCCTCCCTTCAAGAAAAGGTTAATAATTGCAGATGTTTTCAAGCCAGCGGTTGTGCTCCCCTATGCCCACGTCATGATGTCATGGTGATGATGGCCGGTCAGCCCAGCGTGACCGACACCATTCCCCTTAATGCCTCCTCCGTCTCTTATCGCCCCTTGCTCTCTTTCCTTCTTTCTCTAGCTTTCCGTCTGCAATTTAGTCGCTTGTACTCACCCTCCCTCCCTCCCTCCCTCCCTCCCTCACTCTCTCCCTCTGGCTCGCTTTGAGCCTGCCTATGTTCCTTTCATCTTCTCTTCATCTTCTTTGCCTCCGTTGCTCTCCCTCTATCCATCTCCTTTTTGTCATTACCCATGTTGCTTTGTCACTCACTTCTCTCTCTCTCTCTCTCTCTCTCTCTCTCTCTCTCTCTCTCTCTCTCTCTCTCCCCCCCCCCCCCCCCCCCCCCCGAGTCACGTCTGGCACCCTCTGCTTTTATACCCTATTCAACTCATTACTCTTTCCCACTCGCTCTCCTTCTCTTCCTCCCAGTCCTCCAGAGGACAGATATCCTCTCATTACGTCGATGACACTCATGATACAGCTGAGTTCCCCCCCTTTCCCTCTCCGTCTCTGTCACTCCCTCTCTGCACTCCCTCCCCCCCCTCCCTTTTCTTCCCTCATCTCTCGCCATCTCATCTCAATCAGTCTCCTCATCCTGTCCTCTCTCTCTCTCTCTCTCTCTCTCTCTCTCTCTCTCTCTCTCTCTCTCTCTCTCTCTCTCTCTCTCTCTCTCTCTCTCTCTCTCTCTCTCTCTCTCTCTCTCTCTCTCTCTCTCTCTCTCTCTCTCTTCCCCCCTCTTCTCTGTTTCCATCTTCCTCTGTCCACCCCTTTCTCTCCATCACTTGAAACTCTTTACCTATCTATCCCTCTTTCCATCTCTCCCCTTCTTTCAGTTCTCTCTCTTCCTCACTCTCTCCAACCACTCTTTCCACGTCGTTCTCTCTCCCTCTACCTCCACTCTGTCTATCGTCTCCTCTCTCGCCAGCGTGTGGCGGTTCGCTCTAGAAGCGTTGCAGTGGGTCACCGCAGCATCTGCTCCTTCTCACCTCCTCCTTCTCTTTGCCTCCTTCTCCTCATCTACCTTGTCCATCTCCTCCTTCTCTTTCCTTCTCCTCCTCCTCACCTGCTCCTCCGTGCTGCCGCTCCTCCTGGTTGTGCTTACTACACACCGGGCCCTGAGACCATGCTCCTCCTCATCTCAGCCTCGGTCACACCCACCCGGGTAGCATCCACACCTGCACCAGGTGTGGATGCTACCCGGGTGCTAACATACAGGTGCTAGAGGGTGTGTGTGTGTGTGTGTGTGTGTGTGTGTGTGTGTGTGTGTGTGTGTGTGTGTGTGTGTGTGTGTGTGTGTGTGTGTGTGTGTGTGTGTGTGTGTGTGTGCGTGCACCCAAGTAGGTTTAGGTGCATTTATAGGGATATATCTCGATTTATGTTATTGTTTTAGTGTAGGTGTGTGTATGTCGGATCATGTGGATGTTGTTGTTTTAACGTTTACCATTTATGTTGTTTTAACGTTAGGTGTGTGAATATGTATGTATGCAAATATGTTTAGATGCATCAATGTGTATGTAAATGGGTGTGTAGGTGTATGTATAATGTGTGTATATATATACGTATTGCTAAATGCACAAAGAAGTACCGTGTGTGTGTGTGTGTGTGTGTGTGTGTGTGTGTGTGTGTGTGTGTGTGTGTGTGTGTGTGTGTGTGTGTGTGTGTGTGTGTGTGTGTGTGTGGCTTAAGTTAAGTTACAGAGTTAAGTTAGGTTAGTGAGGAAAGTTAGGTTACTGTCCAAAAGGGGTGCGCAATATGTCGGTTTATTTCAACGTATTTCTCCCCCGGTGAATTTCAATGCCGGGAAACTACTTTTTTTACACTTTGATGTTGGCAGTACACCCTCACCTCCCCCTCAACTCCCCCACAAACCGGTGCCAGCTCCAATTCGCGAGGTTCTCACGAACCTACAAGCCATCTTCCATCTCTGAGCCCTTAATGACTCACGTCTCCCAGCCTCCCTGGCACCGGCCCGCTGACTTTGGTTCTCCTTGACTTGCTGAGACTCTGACTTCTCTCTGTCTCGCTCTTTCTTGCTCTCACTCTCTCGCACTCTCTCTCTCTCTTTCTCTCTCTCACTCTCTCTCTCTGTCTTTTCCCCTCTCTCTCTCCCTTGCGCTCTCTCTCCATCTCTCTCTGGGTCTCTGTCTCTCTGTCTCTCTCTCCTGCAGTGAGCTTCTGTATGTGGGGAGGTTTCATGGGCCAGCTAGTCATTTCAGGTTATAGACGGTTGTGTTGCTCCATGGCATGCATGCACACTCAAACATAATACATTCAGACTTTAATGCCTAATTTTCATATATTTGGGCTGTTTCGATACAGATATTTTTGTGCTACACCCGATATGGCTTACTTCCTGCTGGGTCACTGTCCATGGCCCTGATAGCCCATCCCCTGTGGAGTCCATGTTTTTTATCGTTCCATCGGTCTACTCGAACACAATATCCGTTCTCTTACATCCTATGAAATGCGGACACCAGTTCACAGTCCCCGGAGCGAGAAATATATGAACATGACAAGGAGAACCAAAACAAAAACCCAGAGAACACGATTGTTTGACGAATAATTTAACATGTTTTGGACGCATCCAAAACATGCAACAGGAAACGGATATCCCACTGTCGAAAGTCCCTCCTTCACCCTCGCCCCTAAACCCATGTCACTGAAAGTCCCGCCCTCTCTGGCCAGTTACACTCCTGTGGAGCATTTCCCTATGCAGGCGTCAGCGTTTACCATTTGAGACAAAAACGCCTGGGAGGAAGATCTGACGACCCAGTGGCCTCCACCACGCCTCCAGTCACACACCCAGACAAACACACACATAGATGTATGCTACACCTGTACACCTGGACGCCGGGCTGCTCCCCCTGCTAGCTTGGGAACCATAGAGGCAATACGCCTTGTAGAGACTACAGGTTCAATTCCCCCCAGAGGCTCTAGGCTACTGCCCAATCTCTCTCTCTTCCAACCCAGTTCGTCTGTCTCGTCCAAAAGAGTTATTTCAATAAACAATGCAGTCATTTATTATACAGGCCGCTTTCTCAAGAGGAAGTCCCTCAACCCAAACGAATTACAGCACAAACAATACAGATATGCTGCCACACTCTCTCTTCTCCTTGAACTGCTTGACTTTATTGTTCATCTGCATTCCACATCTTCCACCTTCCGCCCCTTGCAGCAAGGTCTTCACTTTGTCTGCCCCCCCCCCCCCCCCCCCCCCCCCAACCCCTTTAATCCCTCCAGGGCCCCCCACTACGTCTCACGCCCCTCTTTATCGCCGTCCAACCAACCACTACCATCTCTCAATCCTCTCTCTCGTCTCTGTTTCCTCCCATCTTGTTGTTGTTGTTGTTGTTGTTGCTTGTCGAGAATCGTTGCTCCCGCCACGTTTACTCTTCCCGTCAAGGTACCCTGAGAACAGTTGTTAAACCGCTCAGGTGTGTGTGTCTGTCTGACTGTGTGTTTGTGTGTGTGTCCCCAAGCATAAAACATTAACATTGTTTGTCTCCCCTCTGTGCTCACTGAAGTCTTTTCCCATGGAAATAATTTATTTCAGAATATACACACGTTAGCAGGCAACTACTGTGAAGTTCATTACGGCGATGTGGGGAGACACTCACACACGCAGGCATGCACACACGCACACAGACACACACACAGATGGTTTATGACCCTGTTGTGTTTTTTATTTCCGTAACCTCATGCTCACTCCAGTTTCGTGGCAAGAATTATGAGCAACTTAATATTAACTCACGCTCACACACGCAGATACACGCTTGTATGCATATACACGCCAACACACACGCACGCAACACAAACACACAAACACACACACACACAGACACACAGACACACACACACACACATCTGAACTTAACGATCTCATTTCGCTGCTACCTCGGCAATTCCTTCCCTCCTGCAACGTTATTTGAAGCTTCCAAAGTCTTAAATCTGTGTTGTCTCTTTAGATTTGAATATTTCTACTCGATTGTCCTGCAAATCTGTCCTGCTGCGCCGGCGACTCTTGCTTACGTTTGTCGTAAACGGCTTCTGACTGGAGGACGTGACGCTCCAGGGGTGATGGGGGCGGCCACGGGTGTGAGGGGAGGCAGCGTAGCACGGGCAAAGGTGTAATGGAGGGTGGCGAAGGAGGCAGAAGGTCTGATACGAAACCTGGGGGGGGGGGGGGGGGGGGGATGGAGGGAGGGGGGAGGCCGCTGTTGCTGAGATCACATGTGATCAAGGTTGATCCAACACGATGCTGTGTCTGTGAGAAAAGGGTGTGTGTGTGTGTGTGTGTGTGTGTGTGTGTGTGTGTGTGTGTGTGTGTGTGTGTGTGTGTGTGTGTGTGTGTGTGTGTGTGTGTGTGTGTGTGTGTGTGTGTGTGTGTGTGTGTGTGTGTGTGAAAGAGAGGGAGCTGATGTGTGAGCAGATAGGAGGATCCTTCTGTGTATGTCTGTGTGTGTGTGCTTGTGTGTGAAAGAGAGAAAGTCGGTGTGTGAGTATGAAGGAGAAAGTTTCTGTGTGTGTGTGTAAGGCAAGGTACTTTTTCGGTCAAGATGCATCATGACATATGCTCATTTGCCTTTGAAAGCATCTGTACTGTAATTTGTTCCTCGGGTGGTTCGCACTGTGCATGCCGTGCGTGTGTGTGTGTGTGTGTGTCTGTATGCTCACGCTGCAGAGCATCTGTCTGTGGATGCATACTGCGTGGATTCATATGCTATCAACCCAACTAAGACCTGATAGGGGAGGAGGAGTGAGTGTGTGTGTGTGTGTGTGTGTGTGTGTGTGTGTGTGGGGGAGGTGAGGCTTTGGGGCGGCAACAGGCCAACTTAAAATACAGTTGGCCCGATGCCCTCGGTTACACCTCTTAGCCAGTCTCTCTTCTCCTCCCCTCTGAATCTTTCGCCTTTTCCCCTCTCCCCTCGCTTGCTCCCATCTCTAACTCCTCTCCCAAGGGACTCTCATACCTCCTTTCCTCACCCTTCCTCTCCCCTCTATACTCTCCTCCCCTCCCCTGCTTTCCTGTCATCTCCTCACCCTCCCCTCAAAACCTCCCCTGCCTCCCTGTTTCTTCTCTGCTGGAGGTTCAGCCTCTCTCTCTGTCTCCCTCTCTGTCCCTCCCTGTCTCTCTCTGTCTCTCCCTCTCTGTGCGACCACAGCTGGCCACAGCAGGTGGGTCTATGGTACCAGCTGAGGGAAGGAGAATGTGTGTGAGCGTACGTGCATATTTCTCGCACTCTAAAACATGCACTCACTATGAGCCAAGCACGTGCACACAGGATGCATACTGCTTACAAGTGTGGACGCTACAACCACAAAGGCAGGACAATGCACGCCGACACACACGCACACACCCGTGACTCGTCCTTCCCTCCCTGTGTGTGCGTTTGCTGGTGTTCAACGTTTCAGCCGGCCGAACATGCTTCCTCCCATGTCCTCACTCCTCCATCGACCTTCAGCGCCATCGACAGCCTATCTGCGGCGAGCACCGTGTGCTGACGTAGGCCTTCTGTGGGTAGTGCACCTTTTAAAAAGACTCATATTGTTTTGAGTGATGAGGGGTTCGTGGCGGGGGCTCATGGACGCACGCACCGCCCAATAAGAGTCCCGCTGCTGCACGACAAACGGCCCGGCCTTTCTGCCCGTCCACCTCCTGCAGGCACCTGGATGCTAGTCGCTACCTGTCTGCGTGCATGGCTGTCTGTGTGCATGGCTGTCTATCTGTTGACTGTGTCTGCATGGCTTTGTCTGTTTATGTCTGTCTGGGTGCCTGTCTATCTGCTTTTCTTCCTGTCTGTATGCTTGTCTCCCTGTCTCTATGGCTGTCTGTTTGTCGACCAGTAATTCCCCTCCCCATCTTCCTCTTCCTCTTCCTCCTCCTCCTTTTCTCCCGGTTGACTCCCCCGCCACAGGTGTCTAAACCAATCATTAGCTCCGGCTTATCCTGACCCCCGGCAGCTCCTGTTTATCTGAATATCTGCTTCCTACCAGTACCATACAGGGTACCGTGTGTGTGTGTGTGTGTGTGTGTGTGTGTGTGTGTGTGTGTGTGTGTGTGTGTGTGTAAGCTGTCGGTATTTATGTGTGCGTAAGGTCGGCCTTGTGCTCGCCTGTCAATCATACATCCCCCCCCCACTGCCCCTCCCTCTGTCACTTCTTTACCTATCTTTAATGGCAAGGTCAAAGAGGGAGAGAGGGGGGGGGGGAGAGAGGGAGGGAGAGATGTGTGAGTGACAAGGCGACATGGGTAATGACTAAAGGGAGATGGATAGAGCATAGCGAGAGAGGTAAGAGAGAGAGAGAGACAGAACGAGGGAGAGACTGGCAGGTAGAGGGGGAGAGAGAAGGCATATGTTCACACTTAGATGCAGCCAGAAATTCTGAAACGACACTCGTATAACTGTTACACTTAAGGCTGTTACTGGAATAGCCTTTTTGTTCTGTAGGAAGGTAGAGGAAGACTATGTAAAAGACTTTTTTGTTTTTGGTTTTCAGTGTCGATACGGATTCGGAGAGGCGAGGCGTTTATGAAGGTTTTGCCAGAATGTGCACCAAAAAAGCTATGAAAATGTGAATGTTAAATATGATTCATATTTCAGTGTCATTCAAATATAAGTCAAGCTATGAAAAAGTAATAGAATTTTGGCGACTAAATTGCAATAATTGTCTTACACACACAAAGGCACCCATGCATGCAGGCTGGCGGGCAGGGAATCTCACACACACACACACACACACACACACACACACACACACACACACACACACACACACACACACACACACACACACACACACACACACACACACACACACACACACACACACATTGCTCACAGATGGTTTGTGTCCAGCACACTTCAGACAAATGTGCCACCATAAGCAGATGTGTACACAAACATAAGCACTTCCACACTCAAACTGATGTGGACACACACACACACACACACACACACACACACACACACACACACACACACACACACACACACACACACACACACACACACACACACACACACACACACACACACACACACACACACAATTACAACCCACAAACATAAGCACTTCCAAATTCTAAATGATGGACACTGACAAACTGGTGGACACACACACACACACACACACACACACACACACACACACACACACACACACACACACACACACACACACACACACACACACACACATAAAAAAAAACTAATCCAACCCACAGCGTTTTTAAAGTAGGTAACAAAACACACACACACACACACACACACACACACACACACACACACACACACACACACACACACACACACACAAAACGAATCCAACCCACAGCGTTTTTAAAATAGGTAACAAAAACACACACACGCACACAATGTGTCGAGTGCTTGAGTGAGTGAGCGCTGAGTGGGTGAGGGGTGAAGGGGTGAGTTGGCATGCCACCCTCTGGAGTGAGTGAGCATCAGAGGGGGAGGAGGAAACCAGGAACTCCGCTCTTGGTTTCCAGCCCAGGCTCTCTTCCCCCCCCCAGCAAGAAGTTCTGCTGTAACATAGTAGGACTGATGGATCAGGAGTTCTGCTGTAACATAGTAGGACTGCTGGATCAGGAGTTCTGCTGTAACATAGTAGGACTGCTGGATCAGGAGTTCTGCTGTAACATAGTAGGACTGCTGGATCAGGAGTTCTGCTGTAACATAGTAGGACTGCTGGATCAGGAGTTCTGCTGTAACATAGTAGGACTGATGGATCAGGAGTTCTGCTGTAACATAGTAGGACTGATGGATCAGGAGTTCTGCTGTAACATAGTAGGACTGATGGATCAGGAGTTCTGCTGTAACATAGTAGGACTGATGGATCAGGAGTTCTGAGGTAACATAGTAGGACTGATGGATCAGGAGTTCTGCTGTAACATAGTAGGACTGATGGATCAGGAGTTCTGAGGTAACATAGTAGGACTGCTGGATCAGTATTTCTGCTGTAACATAGTAGGACTGCTGGATCAGTAGTTCTGCTGTAACATAGTAGGACTGATGGATCAGGAGTTTTGATGTAACATAGTGGGACTGCTGGATCAGGAGTTTTGATGTAACATAGTAGGACTGATGGATCAGGAGTTCTGCTGTAACATAGTAGGACTGCTGGATCAGGAGTTCTGATGTAACATAGTAGGACTGCTGGATTACACATTACAAACATTGAGGGCTGGGCCTCTTGCTCAGGGAAAACAAAAGTCTCATTGTTTTGAGTGTTGAGGGGTTCGTGGCGGGGGCTCATGGACGCACGCACCGCCCAATAAGAGTCCCGCTGCTGCACGACAAACGGCCCGGCCTTTCTGCCCGTCCACCTCCTGCAGGCACCTGGATGCTTGTCGCTACCTGTCTGTGTGCATGGCTGTCTGTCTGTGTGCATGTCTGTGTGCATGGCTGTCTGTCTGTTTGCATGTCTGTTTGCATGTCTGTCGACTGTGTCTGCATGGCTTTGTCTGTTTATGTCTGTCTGGGTGCCTGTCTATCTGCTTTTCTTCCTGTCTGTATGCTTGTCTCCCTGTCTCTATGGCTGTCTGTTTGTCTACCAGTAATTCCCTCAGCTGTCCAGTATAGCATGCAGGATATTGAGATCCATGAAGCTCAGCAATAGCCTACTGTTGGACAGTATGTTGAGCGCTGACACAGCGAGGTTAGTCGTAGTAGTGAGTCACAGGCCCGCTCAGTCCGTCCCCCCATTTTATTCTAAAAAGGATATCTCACTTAGATTAGAATGTCTTTCCCATGAGAGCCGTGCAACTCAACACTCCTCTTTACAAGACAGACAGATACACACACACACACACACACACACACACACACACACACACACACACACACACACACACACACACACACACACACACACAATTACAACCCACTGGTGGACGAACACACACACACACACACACACACACACACACACACACACAATTACAACCCACTGGTGGACGAACACACACACACACACACACACACACACACACACACACACACACACACACACACACACACACAAAAACGAATCCAACCCACAGCGTTTTTAATATAGGTAACAAAAACACACACACACACACACACACACACACACACACAATGTGTTGAGTGAGTGAGCGGTGAGTGGATGAGGGGTGAGGGGATGAGTTGGCATGCCACCCCCTGGAGTGAGTGAGCATCAGAGGGGGAGGAGGGGAGGAATGGATGTAGACATATCTTGGGCAGAGAGAGGGGAGAGGGAGAGACAGACAGACAGACAGAGGGAGAGGGAGGGAGAGAGAGAGGAACAGATGGGTCAGCCATCTGTTAGATGGAGGAACAGCTAGAGAGATGAAAAGATGAGAGACAGAGAGAGAGAGGTATCTTTTGGTTGGAACCTTTGGTTTGAACCGGGCGCCCTGTGTACGTGTATGTGCATGAGTGAGCGTGTGTGTGTAGATAAAAGTGAGGACTGTGCACATGGCGTGTGCAATGGCCTAGTGGGCAGTCATTTGAGACTCAGGTGTCAGAAGGCTACACGGTTGAGCTCCTGTAACATAATGTTGAACGCACTAATCTAAGTCCACACCTCGACACATCCACACACACTGTTAAACACGCATGCACACACACACAAACACGATGTCAAAATCCCCCCCTTCCCCTCAAATACACACATGCCTAAGCATAGACACACATGCCCATATAAAGGCATGTATAAACCCACGTGTGCCTACCCCCACACATGCACATGCATAGATATACAGACGCACGCACGCACGCATGTATGGCTACGTACAAACATGCAGACATTAGACGCATGCAAAAGTGTATTTACAAGCACAGCCATGGCAACACACACCAGTCATGACATTAACACGATGTCTTCAAGCCTTTCTCCGAGCTCAAGGATGCACACGCTTTTTAAAGAGCCTACAGAGAGCAGCGAGCGGCAGCCTGAGGCAAGAGTTTCATGCACAAGCCCACTTTATTTAAGTTGACGATGTGAGGGTAGAGATTCAGGCCTGGTGGGAAAGCAGCACAACGCTCATAACCAGCTAGTCAAGGAATCGCTCGCAACGCCCCTGTGTCTGAAGTCACTCGTGGTCGCTGGAAATGGATCACAGGCAGTGTTGTCTCAGTAATCAGACTGGATATTCATGATCCCAAATCTGACGGCTGGCGAGCTTTTACTTTCTCTGGCTCGGTATTTGTTTTGACCAATTGCGTCGCCGGAGGCTGGGATCTGTAAGCGCGTAATTGGCGAACGGCGAACACATACTCAGCCAGCACTGGTAAGCTTTTCCCGGTGGGACTTCAAGCTTACCAGACGCTGATTCTCGCAGAACAAGTGTCTGTAAAGGTTTTAGATCAACACAGTGTAGATTGGCCACTGTAGAAATAAACATGTTTTTATCCCTTTTGAAGGGAGCTTCATTCACTTGTGCAAATTACTTTCTCTTCGTTAGAATGTATCCATAACGAAACAGGAAACAAGTCGTAACGAAACAGGGTACAAGCCGTAACTCCGCTCTTGGTTTCCAGCCAAGGCTCTCTGTCGCCCACCCCCCAGCAAGAAGTTCTACTGTAACATAGCAGGACTGCTGGATCAGGAGTTCTGCTGTAACATAGTGGGACTGCTGGATCAGGAGTTCTGCTGTAACATAGTGGGACTGCTGGATCAGGAGTTCTGCTGTAACATTGTAGGACTGCTGGATCAGAAGTTCTGCTGTAACATAGTGGGACTGCTGGATCAGGAGTTCTGATGTAACATAGTGGGACTGCTGGATCAGGAGTTCTGATGTAACATTGTGGGACTGCTGGATCAGGAGTTCTGATGTAACATTGTGGGACTGCTGGATCAGAAGTTCTGATGTAACATTGTGGGACTGCTGGATCAGGAGTTCTGATGTAACATAGTGGGACTGCTGGATTACACATTACAAACAGGGAGGGCTGGGCCTCTTGCTCAGGGAACTGAGCTGTCCAGTATAGCAGGCAGGATATTGAGATCCATGAAGCTCAGCAATAGCCTACTGTTGGACAGTGTGTTGAGTGCTGACACAGCGAGGTTAGTCGTAGCAGTGAGTCACAGGCCCGCTCAGTCCGTCCCCCCATTTTATTCTAAAAAGGATATCTCACTTAGATTAGAATGTCTTTCCCATGAGAGCCTTGCAACGCAACACTCCTCTTTACAAGACAGAATTCACTATTTGATTTACTCTCCGACTGATTCTACATTCTTTTAGTATTTTGTATTATATAAAAAAAGATTTTTTTCATTATTTGTCTCATTTATTCTCTTTTAGAAAGATTTTCTTGCAGCACGCTTTGAAACCTGAATAGTGTATTTGTTGAAGGGTAGAAACTCTTGTATGTAAATAAAATACCCCAATCTTTTTATCCTAATTCTAGATACAAATCTACAAAGAAATGATCCATGATCCCTGAAACGGGCTTAAAGCTGGGGGAGGTTTTTCCTCCCTTAAAGGCTGTAACGGATCTGAGAAATCACAACATCGGCCAGATGTCTCAGAACTCCGATCGAGTGAGAGGCTCTGCCTTCCTGACAGATCAGTAAGAATTTGGATAGATCTTTTCTGTGAATGCCAGAGCTATCCGCGTGTGCGTGTCTGTGTGGGTGCACGTGTGTGTGTGTGAGTAGGCCTGTGTGTGTGTGAGCGTGTGCATGTGCGTGAGTCCCTCTGTGTGGCACCTTGCCTGGATCCACCTGTAAATTGCTTCCATGTCGCCGCAGGAAAAAGCAGAGCAGAGAAAAAACTGCGCCCCCCTTCCACTGCCACCCCCCAAGAGATAGTAGAAAATGGCTTCACATGACAAAAACAAGTGAAATTGGTCACGTGCAAACAACACTGCAATCCTCCCGGGCACAACACACGTTTGATTCCCGTCGGGCGTTGTTGGTTGTTTTCCCGCCTTTCCGTTGGAATATGCGACGGCTGCCACCGCTATAATCGTTGTTAATAGGATCGCAGGTACACACCGCTCACGATCAGCAGGCAGAGTAACTCCGGCTGGCCGGCTCAGCAGCGGTCCCCAAGGGTGGCAGCGGGATAAAAAATGTAGAGCCGCTGCCAGAGGATAATTTATACAAATGTGGTTGTTGTTTCATTTGTATTTCTGTGTCTTCTCTGTGCCGGCGTGGAAGGTCGATGATTGCGGGGATAATTACCGACTCTAACGTTATGTTTGGTTTTGTTGTGGAATCGTCTTTGTAATTATTGAATGATTTCCTCTTTCTTCTGTGCGTGGTCGCTGTGTGTGTCCTCACTGACCTTGTGAATGCTGCCTGTCATCTGGGACTTCTTATAGTCGAGGAGTATCGGAGTCCTTTACCCCATTTTTGTGTGAATTACAGCGTGGTCGTCTGTTCATACTCAAACACACTCACAAACACACACGACAGGCACACGTGCGTGTGCATGCGCATATACACGCATGTAGTCATATACATCAAAACATTTGTGCGTACACATAATTACACACAGCATATACACACAGACACAGACACACGCACACACACACACACACATATATATATGTAAAAAAAAAACACATGTGCGCACACAAACACACACACACACACACATTCATTTACACATATGTACACACACAAACACACACACAAACACACACACACACACACACACACACATGTGTTGAAGGGTTTGCGTGATGGAAGATGAAAGCGGCATGCCAACACAGCGATGGATGCCTACGGCAGTGCGAGGAGAAAGAGTCAGAGGAGGATCTTCACTTGTTTACGACCAGACGAAAGGGTTCCTCCACTCGCCCGATGACCAACATTCGCCTTGCGTCTCATGTCGGTTATTGTCTAGCGCTACGCCGGCACTTTCAAAAACATACCCGGAAGGGATTTCAACTCGTCTCTCGTCGGCATGAGTCCCTAGCTCTGATGCTCTCTTTCAGCTTACCCGTTGTTATGGAGTGCAAACGCTGTTTAACCCGCCTGAAACGTTGTGTCTAAACATGGCTCTTTTCTCGCTTGATTGTGTCGGATCAGACGCCCGGTTCCGCTGACGGTTAATTATACATAATTGACTCCGAACCCCATGCGGAAATCATTGTGTTTAGTCTTCTCCCATTTCTTTCTCTTGCGCTTTTATTTTCTCTCTCTGTCTGTGTCTCTGTCTGCGTGTCTCTCTCTCCTCCTCTGGCGCGAGTTCTCCCGGGGAAGTGGGGTGTACGGAGAGAGCTCTCGTTGGGATACTGGAGTGTTGGAATGGAGCGGTGATTCACCACCGGGTGACATTCACAACTCGGTTCCACAGAGTGCTTCCCCCCCCGAGCCCTGTGTGAATCATGAATGAGGGGCATTTTGACGGAATGAAAACCTTTTCAATTTCAGTTGCACACAGAAGTAATACAACAGCTTTGTTTTTCTTGTTCTCTCCCTACCTCCCCCTCCAAATTACCGAAATAACGGGAATGATTTGGAAAAGGTAAACATGTGCTAATGAAACACCAAAAGACAAGCTAAACTCTCGCCTCATGAGTAAACCGCCTCGCTTTGTACTTTTCCATCAGTGACAGACGTTGGGTCTAATTTAATACGATTCAGTCATTTTAGCAGACACGATTATCCAAAGCAATCTAAAGTGATCCAGGATACATGTTATCAAGGGGCAGGTAGGGGGCTAGCCGTCTCACTCAAGGACCCACAGAGGACAGAATCGTCTAGGGCGGAGGCAGAAGGCTCCGGGTTCATACGCGAATGTCAACGTCAAGACGCATCACCTTCTCCTCAACCTGCTCTTAACGCCATGACAAAATATCGGTCAAAGCCGCTCTGGATGTGGAAGTGTTTGCCGGACGTGAAGGCAAAAAAGAGGGGAATCAAAAGCAGTACCTTTCGGCGGGGTGGAGTCGAACACCATAACCAGGTCTGGCTATCCCTAACTGCAGCCCCCTCGGCTCCTGGGGTCCCTGACTCCGTTTGGACAGGCTCTCAGCCCCGGTGCACACCGCGGGCATTTGGCCCCGAGCTCTGAGTCAGGAAGAGAACAATATCCGTCTTCAGGAGAGGTCTTGCTATGGTGCATGCCCGGGGGGGAGGCCCGGAGGAAAGGTCCAGGTAACTCCCATAATGCACTGCGCTCTATATATAGCGCCTTGTTGTTGTGCCTCTGTGTCATGTCTGTGGTGAGTTATGTGTTGCCTCCCGCTGTTAAGTTGTGCTACCGTGTCTTGTTTTTAAGCTGAGGAACAGAAAAGATAACTTCCTCTGGCCTCAGCTGGGTGGTCATTTCACTTCTGAACTAAGTATAAATGTGGAACTCCACACCTGCATCCGATCTCCTGGACCACCAGACTTAACGCGTCAGGGGGGTGACCTCCCTGCTATTTCTGTGAGATCGCCATTGAGCGATGCAAAGGTATAACGGAGGACAGGACGAAGAGGAAGAGGCTGTGTTACCAAACTATCCTCCTTGCTAATGCTTTCATTCACTATCTCTTCGAGGAGACGGGAAGGTCGAAAGGAGTGTCAATGCCGACTGTCGATAATCCCTAGGCCAATCACAATCTTCAGAGTAGCTTGGGCGTGTGTCTGGTGACACCCTGCGAGGTGTTCACGATAGGCTGATGTATCTACGGCGGCCACTTTGGGCTGATTCTCTATCTAGCGTACTATATACTGATACAGTGACTGTGGGTACTTTCTGTGATCCTTCTCGCTGTGTTGCCCTTGGATATATTTTTTTTCCTTGTCCTTTAGCAGTCTCAGGGTGAGGGGAGTGACACATAATGTGCACCGGTAAGACCTTTGTTGCCTGTTTGATTCAGCACTCTACAAATACAATGGACTTTACTCCACTTGAACTGGAGATGTAGGTAGTGAGAGTCAGATGTTTGCTATGGAAGGACCAGTGCAACAAAGGTTCTGAGAAGGTTCCTGCTGTCCCGTGTCGTTCCTCTGTGATCGGGCGGCGCCACTGCCGGTTGCAGAACACGCCCGGACCGACTCCATCGACCCTATTAACCAAGACGCTGGATGTAAAGTGAATCCTGAGAGCGGCGTGTGTGAGCACGGCGAGGACGTTAAGGAGATGTGGATAAACA
Source organism: Gadus chalcogrammus (assembly GCF_026213295.1). Classification (NCBI taxonomy): domain Eukaryota; kingdom Metazoa; phylum Chordata; class Actinopteri; order Gadiformes; family Gadidae; genus Gadus; species Gadus chalcogrammus. The sequence goes on along the minus strand of NC_079419.1, from coordinate 13,516,348 downwards.
AGGTGGGCCGCACGGAGCCTCCTGGTGCACGTTAAACTAATGGAGGAGCAGGATGGAACCAACGCTCGGCTAGAGGTTCTGTAATGGTGGAGCGGGCCGAGCGCAAGGCCGGGGGAGGACTCGAGTACTTTCATTCCTGTCGTTTTAGCCGAGTACTATGTGTAGTAAAGTGTGGTTTTTAGCTGCTCGTGTTTCCACTGAGTGGGACTTTGTAATTTTGCGCTGCTACTTTACACAAATAATTTCTGTGTGATGCATTTTTCTCATCTATCAGGTCTATCAGGTTTATTATTTAAATCCTCCTCACACTTGCTGTTACAAGCGGCATGCTAGCTAGGTTTACAAAGAGTAAATACGAGGATGTCCTGGACTCCTGGTGATGCACAAGTACACAATCCTTTTACAGGAGCATACTTTCAGGGTGAGCTTTAACATGAGGTCAACACCAGGTCAGACACTTTTGTTCCAAACCACTCAGAAATGACCTTTCACCCAACGGCGGCGATTCCTCTCTGGTGGCGATGCGATAGAATAGCCTCAAGGCCAGGAGCGAAGCTCAGAGGAAGACTCTCCCCAGTACCGGCCCCCTCTGACCTACCGCACAGCAGGAACGAAGGACATACATATATATTATATTATATTATACAACATTATACCAGAGTATATTGTTACTGTATTTATTTATCCCCATTTTGTTGTTCATTTTCTTTCCAAAACGGTACTGTTGTACCGGTTCTACTTTGCACATTGTATAAATTCTGTATCATTATGGTTATTGTCCTGACACTTGAAGGTGGGTGCTTCTGCTGATCGTTCGTCTTCAATTGCTTTGCCCATTTTATTATAATGTATTAGAATTCGAATGGATAGTAATTCATATATAGGAGTATTATGGGCATATGGGTTTGTTTTGTGTCTTTCTTTGTTACTTTTCTTTCTTTGAATTGATTGCACAATCTACAATGGGCAAGCTTTTCTACCTTTTGTGACAACTAAACTAAAGTCAGTCTAAATGAGCTGGGAAGAAACAGTGTTCTGCGGTTCTTTAGTCTAGTATATTCCTGCTCCACCGCTGGTAGTACAACTCCCTCAGAGACCCGTGTTACAGAACCCCCCGGACATGCCTGTCCTCCATGGTTACTCCCGTGTGTGTGAGTGACCCCCCCATGAACTCAGCCTGTCAAGGTGTCTCCGGCCTTCTAGCGATCGCCAGGGGAAGGGATGTCTTTATGCAGATATCACTGGGGATTAGAGTGGTTACTCCTCACAGGCAAACCGTACCAGCCTGGATCTCCCCGTGTCCGCAGCATAACCCGTAGACCTCCTGCAGCAGGCTGCCCCCTCAGCCCGACCGGCTCCTTAATGACATGTATCTCTGTTCCCTGGAAGTGGCTGTGGATTAGAGCGCCCGCTGAACGACGCCAGGATTACTAACTACAACGTCAGCGTGTGCTCCGGGTTATTATCCCAGACGACTTCAGACTCAATCGCCGCACTGGTGTATTAAGATAAAGGTCTGTGATCCGGTGGGTTGAGTCCAGACCCGGAGCAACGGGGACTGTCTGCGTCGCCCCGATCGTAATAAACAACAGCGCTATTATTTATCTATTTCGAAAAAAATAAACGGCTCAATTTGTCAAGTGTCCGTGAACTTATTAAAAGATAAAATAATCTGCCGGGGCTCAAGGAATCACACACCGCCGAGAAAATATGGCTGGCAATTATGAGAAGTAATTAGTAATGAGAAAACAGGGCCGGCGGCCGCGATGTTGTGCTGGGTGTATCCTCAGACGCCTCCGCGCTCCTGGGGGTGACCGTCTGATCCTCTCTGGTTGAAATTCAGACCTGGTGCTACTCTATAAACGCGGCGTACGCCCCGCACGCCCTGCACGTTGCGCTCGCTTCGCTCCGAGAGCCGGTTTGATGGATGGCGTTCATTCCACGCCGGTGATGGATGAAGGCAGGTATTTAATCCTCCACCCCGCCCCCCGCAACATGAATTCAAAGACAGCGCGATCTGTGTCCTACGGCAGGGCTGGGCGATGTGATCCAAGGAGGTAAAGCTGGGCTCCAGCCCCTGCCCAAGGCCCCTCGTATGTTAAAGTGCACCTCGGAATCTTCTTAATCCGGGGCCGCCGTCGGCGCCTCGGGCCCCAAACTCTCCTTCCTGTTTGTCGTTTGTTGTTGGCTTTCGAGACGCGGGCGGTGAGCGCGGCGCGGGCTGTGTGATTGCGAGACCAATTGGAGCGTGTGGCGGCGGCGTCCATGCAGCCACGTGCTTATTCCTTCTCGCATGTTCGGGGATCGACTGAATGGGGTCACCGGCACCCGCGATCACAAGCGTTTGCGTTCCTGCGCGCGCACACGCACACACACACACACACACGCACCCACTCCCCGTCGTGGCTGATGGATGTGGACGCTGTGGTAATAGCGGTGCACTTTTATCATTGATCCCGTTGTTCACGCCGGCCTGGTCCGCCGTCCAGCGAGACGGGTCCCGCCACTGTCGGGGTAATTGTTGTTTGTTCGTGGGTTGGTCATTGATTGAACAAAGGAAAGGAAGAAAGACAAATATGGAGGGGAATATTTGATTCTATTCCCTTGAACTCGTCAAGAAAAGCAGATACTATATGTCGATTTAATCACGTGCGTGTGTTGTACGGTATGGAGGCGTAACCTCGGGTTATTATATTCTACACTGGAGAACTCTGTGTGCAAGCTAATGTGTGGCATGAAGGGAATTTTAATTTGTTTTTTAAGGAAGACTAGGACTTTGAATAATGCGAGTAAATAATCGCGCTCGCACACAAGCAGAACAGATTATGAAAAACAAACAATGAACAGAAAACTGGTTTGTGGGTGTCTGTGTGTGTTCTCAGTGCAATTTAGTCTTCCACAGCCACACATATAAATATTAACACTGGAGCGTTGTTTGGCTTCGCAGGCCAAGGATGAAACAGAACCGATCTGCCCTCCAAATGGAAGCCAGGAACGGGGCCAGGTGGGCTGGGGGATCGTCAACACAGTTCACTCATGTTTTTACACTGATGCCACTCATCGCCTATCAATGTTAGTAACGCTTCGAGTGCAACCAGTGCAGTGAGACTCCAGGAAAGTAGGCCTACTTAACACAGTTCAGAGCTCTCCTTTCTGCTGCCCCCGTGCCGGTCCAACACGAGACCACCATGACCTGCTCAAAGGGCACATAGCAAGTGGAGAAATTCTCAGTTTCTATGACGATAGCAATGCCATCTCCAGCAAAATGCATAGGTTGCAATAATTGCATTTTCTTTGTGGTCCTAAAATGCACAGTAGGAGTTCACATGCAAGATATGGACTGAATTCAATTGCTTTTCCTGGTCGAGATAAGACTTGGGATGTTTCCGGAATATAGAAGTGCATTGTAAAGACCATAATAGTCATATTATTAATAATATAGCCGAATAAAGCAGTGATTATCTGATCAAAAGATCTTCATGATCAAGTGGTCCGGCCTGCATTCCAGACATAACCAATCGAGGGCCAGCATTGTCTAGGCTAAGGCATTTTGACTCTCTCAAAAGATACAGGATTTGATCCCTAACGTCCGCTCTATTGTTATCCTTGAGCAAGATGCCATCACATCCTCCTCTTCCTTAATGAAATATCTGAATATCTGATGGATAAAAGTAGCTGGTGATGACTTTTATTTAATAACTCACCTTTGATCTTACAGAGATTGATTGTTTTGTTATTATTCCAGACATGACTCAACAACAGATAAATCCCTAGCTAATGATTAGGTAAGCAGTGTGCCACGACGGGCTGTCCCGTTATTGGAAAATAATGTACGACAAGTGAGGTGATGCCGCTGCAGTGAGGCAAAGATTACCACAGCAACAATGATTAGATATTAGTTACTTTCATCTTGAATATTATTGATTTTTTAGCGCCTTAATCAGCTGAAATTACAATGTTCTTCTGCAGCCCTCTGGCTCACTGTTTTCATCATCTGGTCGATAGATCATTTGACGGCTGTTGTTATATTTTGAATTTTGTAGCGCATTGATTCAGAACTGTTAAAAGGCAGGGGTTGTCCCATTGTTGAAAATGAACTCACAATCTTGGCACATGTATGGCCCAATCGCAATCAAGTATTCAACAATGCTTTCGTAGGAATGAAGATTTAATTGTGGGTCTCTGTGTGCAGGGGATGTAGAAGTCTCTGGCTTATGGGTGACTGACTGGCCCCCGCGAAATAGGGTTCAATGTGAATTAATATGAGCATCTGATCTGCTTAATACTGCTCCATCAGACTCATTGTGCTGTGATTCAGTGTTGGTGTTTTCTACAGTAGGCTCAGGGTGAGAGGCAGCACAGCCAGAATTAGCTTAGTGGAGCAGCTCTCTCTCCTACGCCCATCCAGCCATCTCTTCTGTTTCTGTTTCTGTTTCTCTCTCTCTCTCTCGGTCTCTCACTTTTACATTCCCTTTCGCACTATGTTGGACTCCCTCTCCCTCTCTTTATCTCTCTGCCTCTCTCTCCATCCCTTCCTCGCTCTTTCTCTTCCTCTCACTCATTCCCTCTTTCTCTGGCCTTATCTCTGTCAATTCAATTACATTTTCCAAAAGGGAAGGGACTCAAATTGGTGCAATTAATGCAATTGTGGAAGAACTGAAAAACAGAGGCATGTAATAATGTAAGGCTGTGGATCTCTGCTGTCTGTGCAGTAAGAATGCCTTGCTAAGTAGCATCGGGGCCAGCCCTGCTCACAAATGTAAGCACTCACGGTGTTGTAAGATGCTTCGGATGAAAGCCTCCGCCAAATGGCATGCATTATTCTTAATATTATTCTACGTCGTTTGTTTCCGTCTGCCGCCTTCCACCCTGTCCGTTTCTTTTCTCCTCTCCTCAGATTTTCTCGAAGGCAGGGAGACGGAACGCGTGAATGGATTGAGGCCAGTACGAAGGCCAGGAGAGGAGGGGAGAGGGGAGAGTCGAGAGGAGAGGGGAGGAGAGGTGAGGAGAGAGAGGTGAGGAGCAGAGGGAGAGTCGAGAGGAGAGGAGGAGAGGAGAGGGGAGGCGAGGAGAGGAGAGAGAGGTGAGGAGAGGAGGGGGGAGAGTACAAAGACAGGAACCTGAGGAGAGAGGGGGGGAGAGCAGAGGAGATGGGAGGAGAAGGAGAGAAAGAGGAGGGAGGCGAAAGAGAGAGAGAGAGGGGTGAGAGGAGAGGGGGGAGAGATGCATTCATACTTAATTTGCATTCAAACAATCACTCACCTCCCCTCGCTTGTCCCTCAGCCTTTGTCATATTCATACCTGGAGTCTGGCCACAGCGCAACACCCCACATTCACATACACACACATACACACACATACACACACAGACACCCACAGCCACACACACACATACACGCACACGCGCACACGCACGCACACACACACACACACATATTGAAATATACTTGTATAAATGTAAGCACACATATATCCACATACACACACATATCACGGCAAACACACACATCTAGACACAAAGGCACACACATATACACACACACAACAATACGCCAACACATAAGCACACACATGTCCGCAGTCAGACACACAGCCATGAATACAATGAATACAGTACTGTGTACAGACACACACACACACACACAGACATACACACACACACACACACACACACACACACACACACACACACACACACACACACACATGAACCGAAAAAAAAACCTCCTGCAGATGCCAGTTTCGAGTGGACACACAAACACATACAAACACACGCAGACACACACAGACACACGCTCGGTAGCCCTGGTATTATGGCCGTGGCGAGGAGCAGGAGCGGCCGTCAAACGGTAAATGTCACCACGAGAAGGAAGGAAGATGGGACGAGAACAGAGGGAGTAGGGGGAGGTGGGGGGGAGGTTGAGGAGGACGAGGAGGAGGTGGGGGGGAGGGTGAGGAGGAGGAGGAGGATATGGGGGTGGGGAGAAGGGCTGAGGAGGGGAAGGGTGAGGAGGAGGAGGAGGAGGATGAGGAGGAGGAGGAGGAGGAGGAGGAGGATGAGGAGGAGGGGGGGAAGGTTGAGGAGGAGGAGGAGGAGGAGGAGGAGGAGGAGGAGGATGAGGTGGGAGTACAACATGGGGGGGGGGGGAGGAGTTGCAGGGGTTGCAGTCCTCTGTTGCCCCAGAGAAGGGCATCTGTCCGTCTGGAGACGGCGGAGCGGGGCGTGTCACACTGTTAGACAATATACCTGTCGGCATGTCTCGGCGTAGAGCTGTTACCCATCATGCATCAGTCTGGACCGTCTGTTATCTGCTCGCGGCCTGCCACTCCGTGTCTGTCTTCCTCTGAATGTACACCTGTGTGTGTGTGTGTGGGTGGGTGGGTGTGTGTGCGTAAATCTGTCTGTGTGTGTGTGTCTGTGTGGGCGTGGGCGTGTGTGTGTGTATTGGCGCATGTGTGCGTGTACTTGTGTGTACGTCTGTGTGTGTGTGCTTCCGCGAGGCCCATCCCAATACTGTCACCACCTGCTTGGCTGGCTCACAATCACGGAACATCTGAATTATATATCTGTCAGCCTGCTTATTAACACCTGTCTGTCTGTCTGTCCTGCCTGTCTGTGGTCACTGCCCATACACTTGTCTCCCTTTCACTCCTGCAGTTTGATGGTGGTAGTGGTAGTTAAAATCTCCGCTCGTGACGGCATCCTTCGGAAAACACGCTGTCAGCATCGGATGACACACACGCATGTCGTACCCCACCAAGTGCACTGAAGCAAGCACAAACACCTTCTGCGCGCACACACACACACACACACGCACACACACGCACACGCACACCCACACACATGCAAACACGCACACGCACACGCACACACAGGCACAGGTACACAAAGAAACACTCGTACAACGCACATACAAACACCTGCATTCACACAGGCGTGAAAAGCACCTACAAATGCACCCATTGATTGTTGTTTACAGACTAACACACTTTCACAAACACACTCTTTCAAACACTGCATAGAAAGACAATCAGACACACACACACATTGCACACTCACACTCAGTCACTCAGTCACTCTGTCCCTCACAGGTATATTGACATATAGCATCAACAAACAGTGAAGGCTTGGAAGGTTAACAGAAAATATCACCTCAATACAAGAGAGATTGTGTGTGTGTATGTTGGGGTGTGCATTTTCTTATTTATCAATCTGTGTGTTCCCCCCTGTCGTTGTTTAGTACCTGGCCCCTCGTGTCAGGGGCCCCTAGTCAGCAGTCAGTAGGGGCACTCAACCTCATCTTAATCTACAACTCCTCACACAATCTCACTCATTCTGACACACACGCACACACACAAAAACATACACAGATATTCAGCATGAGTGGGACAGGATTAAGATTGGTGGTTCCGATTCAGAAAGGTTTTCTGGATTTGGGGGCTCCACATCTGACCCACAGGAACCACATACCAGGGACAGAACTATTACCATCAGGGTTACAACTACACAGGTCAGAACTACAACCACCAGGGTCAGAACTACAACCACCAGGGACAGAACTACAACCACCAGGGTCAGAACTACAACCACCAGGGACAGAACTACAACCACCAGGGACAGAACTACAACCACCAGGGACAGAACTACAACCACCAGGGTCAGAACTACAACCACCAGGGACAGAACTACAACCACCAGGGACAGAACTATTACCATCAGGGTTACAACTACACAGGTCAGAACTACAACCACCAGGGTCAGAACTACAACCACCAGGGACAGAACTACAAGCACCAGGGACAGAACTACAACCACCAGGGACATAACTACAAGCACCAGGGTCAGAACTAAAACAACCAGGGTCAGAACTACAAGTACCAGAGACAGAACTACAACAACCAGGGTCAGAACTACACAGACCCGGGCCAGCACCGGGCAGCTATGTTATTACTGAGTCTGTGCTTAATGTCCTCACTAAGTCCTTAGTAGTCCTCAATCGTTTTTTTCCTACCAGACGTTTCTTAAATTAGATTGCACAACCAATTTTTAACTCACATCCTGACTAGTAACAACTAATGCGTAAGCTGTGTGTAAGAAGTTTGTTGTGGCTTCAACTTAACGACAACCAAGTTGTTATGAACCGCCGGCGGGCTACGATGTGAACCAGGAAGTGCTTGAGCAGACCAGGAGGACATTGCATGTCGTGGTCGGATCAGACAGTGTTTTCTTGAACTCATACCTTAGGATTGATTGGCGGTGTGAAAGTAAATGAGTTATACAGTTTAAGCGGCATGGTACCCTGCGTAGAGAGCGTCTGCTGCTGCGCTCCGATCGGCGCCTTGTGCACTGAGCGGCGCCACTCCAGTCGCTCATCATTATTATTCTTTTAATGCGACGATTAGTTTTGCTCACCCACGACCACAGTTTAAACCTGCTTAGGCGTAGGGGTAAATAATTAATCACTTAAGTGCTACATGAGAACTAGTTTGTGCGGTGCGACCCATTTTGATTTAGTAATGTGTAAGCCCTGTGTTTGTACTAGACACCTAAAGTGCATCTAGACTAAGTTCTGATTATTGTTCTAAATAGGATTATGTTTTGGGTTCAGATAAAGGCTCTGATGTCAGATTGTGATTCTGATTCAGTTCGTGGTTCTGATTCGGATGCAGGTTCTGATTCAGATAACGGCTCTGAATTCAGATTGAGGTTCTGATTCAGCTTGTGGTTCTGATTCCGATAAAGGTTCTGATTTCAGATTGTGGTTCTGATTAGGACTGTGGTGGTGCTTCTAATCAGAGCAGAGAGAGGAGCTGATTGGCTCTGAGCTCGTTAGAGCAACAATTTCACCTCTGGTTCTGGTTCTCCGTTCAGGCATGTTTTGGTTTGTTATTCTGGGTATCTGTTTCTGCCTGAGAGATGAAGACCGGATCATTTGAGCCAAACGATGTCCAACACATGAAGGTTGAATCCCACTCTCTGGGCTACAGTACATACACTCACCCACTCACCGCCCGCATCTAAACACACACTATTAAACACACTTACTCACTGATGCATGTGGAATAAATCTGAACACACACACACACACACACACACACACACACACACACACACACACACACACACACACACACACACACACACATAAAGATACAAACATATACTTGTGCATAATGAACACAACCCTGCGATTACAGTAGACACTGCCACACACACACAATATGAGCAGCAGCATTATCAAAAGCCTCTTAATAGATGGAGCAATACAGGAGGATGCATGTTATACAGGTCCCTGTTCATCTGCCTCCCTTCTCTCTCTCACACACACACACACACACACACACACACACACACACACACACACACACACACACACACACACACACACACACACACACACACACACACACACCATCATGCTGAGTCTATCCCGGGTGGATAAATCAGTCCTTTCATGCTCTGTCGTCTTGCTGGCCCTGTTCTGGTGTTCCTTTAATAGAGAGGGATGACTCTCTCTCTCGCGCTCTCTTGCGCACGCTCTTTTCCCTCTCTCTCTCTCTCTCTCTCTCTCTCTCTCTCTCTCTCTCTCTCTCTCTCTCTCTCGATGACTCCCTTCCCCTCTCATTTTCTCTGTCACTATCGCTAGCTCTCTCTCTCTCGCTCTCGCTCTCGCTCTCGCTCTCTCTCTTCCTCTAACTCCTGATCCCTCTCTTTTTAACCCCCCCCCTTCCCTTCATCAAAGTGCTGTACGTGTGTCTGGAGATGTGTGTGTCTGTATATATGTGTGTGTGTATCTAGAGGTCTTCCTGTTTTTTTGTGTGTGTGTGTGTATATCTGGAGGCGTGTGTGTCTGTATATGTGTGTCTGTATGTGTATCTGGAGGTGTGTGTGTGTGTGTGTGTGTGTGTGTGTGCCTTTGTGTGCGTCGTGTGTGTTAGTGTGTTTATGGACTATAGCATTAACTATAATGTCTATAATGACTCAGAACGGGACGATCAGTCATTGATTAGAACACTGATGACTATGATTAGGGAAGTGCTCGTTTTAATTAATGTAGTTTGATTGCCGTATGGAATTAATGGAATTACATTTGTCAATGGAAATAGCCTGGTGAACAACAACAATTAAAATAAAAAATGAATTGTAATTGTTACGATGTAGGCCTAATTGTGACGATGCGATCTGATGCTGCTGCTGCTGCTGATGATGATGGTGAATGACATGTATAACCCTATCGATAAATATGTAATATTGCCTTGTTGGAAGAAAAGGCACGATCATAGTCACCGTGTGACTGATAAAAAATGTCGCGAGTCATGTTATTAGTGAGTAGAACGAGGGAGAGAGCGGTGGCTGTGGAGGTGGAGGGAGAACGAGCGAGACCGCGAGTCGGAGGGAGAGCGAGAGACGGAGAGAGAGAGAGAGAGAAAGAGAGAGAGAGCGAGAGCGAGCGCCGCTGACAGCCTTTTCGCGCGGCTCTCATCCAGACTCAGTGCTCGCTACGGGAGACGGACGGAGAGGCGGCGCGAGGAGACCAAACTTGCGGCGGACACACCACGAGATCGACGTTTAAAGGTAAAAAGTCGCTTTTTAAATTGGTTTTAGTGCCGAAGCGATCTGTCGAAGAGGTGAGGTTGGATGGATGCGTGCGTGTTGAGGTGGAATACCAACCCAGGATAAAGAGAGCGGGAGAGGAAGCGCGGACCGTCAGAGCTCGTTTTCTGTGCGTGTTTTAAAATGCGTCTGGCGGGCTGTTCTCAACAGTGGTCGACATCCGGATGGGCCAGTGGGGCTCGGAGGGTATCATTAGACGGAACGTTTTGCATACCCGTGCCGCGTGTTAATCCTCAAGGTGTCTTTGGTATGTGTGTGTGTGTGTGTGTGTGTGTGTGTGTGTGTGTGTGCGTGCGTGCGTGCGTGCGTGTGCGTGTGCGTGCGTGCGTTGTCCTCCGACATGAGTCGAAGGGTCTCTGTGTGCGGGCTTTCACCCCGTGCGTATTTCCCAGTCGAGCTGGTGTGCACATGAAAATCCCCAAATCCACAAAGTAGGCTACGATCCCGCCCGATCCCAGTTAGCCTACAATTTGCTGGGAAATGTTTGATGATATTGATGATATATTTTCTTGACAATGTTTCAATATTACACGGGGGAACATTTTGGGACAATTCTGATCGGACACGTTACAGAGATCCCGAATGCAACAAGACGCAGACACGGGGTCTATTGCGGGACCGAGGTCATAACTTGGCCATGTCTCAGTCTCAGCCCCACCAATGAGACACTGGGGTCTTAGTGCCTGGCTCAGCGGGGACAGGGACGTTTAGCCCAGAAGAAGTGTCACGCAGGGCGGACCATACCCCGATCAGACAGGGCGCGCAGCTCATTCTGCCCCTGGGTAGTGCGGAGCAGAGGACTGCACCGACCCCGCGCCCCGGGGAGGGAGAGGGAAAGAGAGGAGATGCTGATGTATTTTACCTGCTGTCATTTGCGCCATTCCGCCTTGATTCAGCGCGTCCCTAATGGACTAGATCGGCTCAGCGTCGCGTCATAAGCGCCGCGTAATTGCTTCAATTTATTAAGAGGAACGGCTCAAACCGGCGATCACAAGAATTTGGCGTTACGTCTACTGATGTTACGCATGTGCGCGTTCCAATTTCTTTGACTCCTTTACGCAGATCGGAAAAAAGAACACAAATAGACACACACACACACACACACACACACACACACACACACACACACACACACACACACACACACACACACACACACACACACACACACACACACACACACACACACACACACACGCACACACACAAGTGCGCGCGCGCGTGTGTGTGTGTGTGGTGTGTTCGCGCGCGTGCGTGCGTTTCGCGTCTATTCTTCCATGTGTACAAACCTTCTGGGAGAAATCATTTGCTTAGATTTATGAAGCGCCGTCTAACATATCGATAACGCTGCCTCGGTGTATTATGAGGGGGTGAGTGGTTCTGGTGTTTGAACCGCTATGGCTTCACTCGCTTGCTTTTTAATGCAGTCCTTTTTGGTGAAAGGGTTAATTCCCAGATGGGAAATTCTATGCAAATAGCCCCCCTATGCTATACATCATGCTGCTATGGTGTCCAACTAGCTGTTGCACACACACACACACGCACGCACGCACGCGCGCACACACACACACACACACACACACACACACACACACACACACACACACACACACACACACACACACACACACACACACACACACACACACACACACACACACACACACACACACAACCACATGCATACTACATACAACACATACATGAACAGACATGTATGCCCACAGACACACACAGACACACACACACAGTGGGACTTGATGGCCTTATCAGTGAGTGCGTAATGTCTTTGATGGCTGTTAAACATTATAGGATCTTGTGGAAGAGCCTCATGTATTAAACATCAATGTAATTACACTACCAAAGAACTCAGCACAACCAATCACTGCTCGACTCTGTGCCTCTGGAGGCCTCTTGTCTCTGTGCATGCGTCGGTTCCCATCCACGCGCGTGTGTGTGTGTTGGTGCGCTTCATGTGCACGCGGGTGCGCGGGTGTGTATCTCTGGCCGCTGATATTTATCTGTGTGTTTCCCTGAGGACAATTCTTTCGACGTGTCTTAATCTTTGATTGCGTTAGCACTTTTTGGTCATTTTCTCTAAGGGCAAATCGTGGAAGACACGAGGAAGAATTAAAGAAATAAAAACCTAAGAGAGAGAGGGAGGGAGAGAGAGAGCGAGAGAGAGACTGTGTGTGTGTTGATGTGGTCGCTCGCCCGCTGCTCATTTGGCTAACGGAGAGCGCAGCAGTCTGTGTGTCAGCGTTCACTCTGGAGCTGTTTACGCCTCAGAGCTGCTGCACGGGAAGGGGAGAGAGAGGTAGAGAGACACAGAGAGAGATGAGTGGTTCGAAAGAGAGAGAGAGGGAGGGGAGAGAGAGGTAGAGAGACACAGAGAGAGATGAGTGGTTCAAAAGAGAGAGGGAGGGGAGAGAGAGGTGTTAAAAGGAGAGTGGGAGAGAGAGGGAGGGAGACACAGAGGGAGATGAGTGGTTCAAAAGAGAGAGGGAGGGGAGAGAAAGGTGTTAAAAAGAGAGGGGGAGAGAGAGGTAGAGAGACACAGAGAGAAACGAGTGGTTCAAATGGGAGAAGGAGGGGGGAGAGGGGTTAAAAATAGAGAGGGAGAGAGGTTGATAAAAGAGAGAGGGCAAGATGTTTACTCTCTTCTTCATATGCCTGCGTAGTCATGCAGTGGAAACTTTTTGTTGTTGTCAAAACACCATGCCAATAACGCTCAAGTCAATTGATTTGACCTGTCTCTCTCTCTCTCTCGCTCGCTCTCTCTCTCTCTCTCTCTCTCTCTCACTCGCTCTCGCTCTCTCTCTCTCTGGATGAATGGGTGGATGTTTGTGTGTGTATGTGTGTGCTAGCATATGTGTGTTTGGTGTGTGTGTGTGTGTGGGAGGGCGGAGTCAGAGAGTCAGATTGGCAGGAGAGCGGGACGGGGCCAGGAGGCCACCCTTAATTGGAAGGGCGCAGAGTTGGAGATCAATATAGAGACAAGAGGAGGCGGAGTCAGATATCAAGATAGAAAGAAGGGGGCGGGGTCAGAAATAAGGTAGAAAGTAGAATGGGTCAAGACAGAAAATAATCAAGGATTAACAGAGAGAGGAGGGGGTGGAGTCTCGATGCAAGATTGACAGGGGAGGGGGCGGAGTCAATGGAATGAAGGAGGGGCAGGAAGGAGCGGCAGGGGGGCAAGATGGACGCAAGAAGGACAGTTGGTGGACAGGAGAAGCAAGGACAGGATGCGCTGGAGGAACACCGTGGCATACTTGGAGAGCGGGGCCAGACTGGGTTCCCTAGAGGGAGGGGAGGTGAGCTGGTGCAATATAAGGCAGAAGAACAACTTCCTCTGGGTCTGCTGTGTTTAGTGTGAGCAAACGGACAGTTTGCTGATGCCACAGAGGAGGCCATGCTGTTCCTCTCCCGAGAGGACTGTTGTTCTTCTTAAATGCAGTCCTGAGCACCGTCTCTTGTGCTGGCGTCACCCTGAGGTGTTTTAGGAAGTGCTCTATGAATACACCTCGCTCCACGACCACCGCCATCGTGCGTTCATCGCTCGCCCTGAATACAGGACTGAGTTCTTTATTGCTTTATGTCCTGATTCGTTGTCATAAAACGGGGGCAATAATGGCCGGTGTGGTGGCTAGAGAGATTGACGTACAGAAAGGTACTAGGTTTGATTCCCACAAGGGCCAAGGTCTACCGCTACACACTCCTGAGAAAAATGCCCGTTCCTCTACCTGTTCTTATGTGACATTTACTTAGAACGAAGAGTCTCGGTACGCTGCTTTGGGCAAAAGTGCCTCCTAAATATTAAATGGGAAATGTCAATGAAGATATATTCTGTGTATGATTGGAACTCCTTCCAATTAACAGGCTTCATTTCACTGAACTACATTATTTAATATTTGTTTTTGCGAAACTTTCTGGATTGCAACCCCGTCACTATTAGTGTAACCAAGCATGTCTAAGAGGCAAGACGTTTAGAATCTTAGAAACACCACGCGAGGGTCAAATTTCACTTTTGTAATGATTATTTGACAGAATAACCCTTGTATGTTATGTCACAAAGTGAGTAGTGTGGGTAGTGTGTGAGTGAGGTAGTGAGTTAGTGACTGAGTGACTGAGGTAGTGAAGGAGTGAGGTAAGTAAGTAAATAGTGAGTAGAGTACATTTAATTTGTAAAGCACATTTACACATAACTGACCAAAGGGCTGTACAGCAGATAACTAAACAGACAAATAATGCAAAAAAACATTGGACCAATTGTCCTAATTATATAAAACGTAAATAAAAGGAAACCATCAATACCAGTGAGTTGTTAGTAGTGAGTGAGTGAGGGAGTGAATGTACTTTTCTGACAGGAAATGTGAGCAGTAGTTCAGTGAAGAAATGCATAATAAATAGCGGGTATGATATCATATTTACATAATTTATATATGTTTAGCTTGAATAAAAACAATAAGGACAACAGTTACAGTCAAATAAACACAGTAGGAGTATCTGTGCAGCGTGTTCCTAAAATAAACTTAAAGCTTCTCTGAATGGGCATGTAATGCGGTAGCAATAAATAGAGTTATAGCCTGGCGGAGGTTTCCATATCGGAGGCGAAAAGGAGCAATTTATCCGGCAGTGTCAACTGGAACTTTAGCTATGAATTCCACGTTATGAATCTTGAGGTAATTCTATAACGAATGACGACATGACACGGAAACGACTGCAATACAATACCGCTTCTCCGAACCTCCGCCACTCCGTCACGATCCCATCTCGTCCCCTCACTGAAAACTGCTGCTGTAGTGAACTGAGAGACACGTCATTAAGGAGATGGCAGGGGGTTGCGAGACGTCTTGCTCAGGAATGCCTGCTGCGTAGGCTGCAGAACCCAAAGCCTTTCGAATGGGCCTCGACCGCCGCCGACCCGCGGGATCATCCCGGCCCACTCACTCGATGAGCTACAGCAATGCAAAGCACCAATTACCGATAATTGTCCCCCTGAACTCCAAAACAGCTGTTTACATACCCAGCGGTACGTATCACTTAGTATTTCACCCCTTTTTTCCGCTCCGAAACAAGCGCTCCCTGCCAAGGCAGCTCTTTGTGATGGCAGCCAAAGCAGCTAATGAGAGACGGAAGCAAACTAATGCGTTCTCTCTCTCTCTCTGAGGAAACACTATGACATATTCTCTGGCTACGACAGTTCCCCCAAACCCCTCTTCACAGGGGAGTCCGCAACACGCCCAATCTCTCCTCAAATCTACCCAGAGTGTTGAGATATTTGTTCCTTTCCAAACAATGCACACCAACACTTTCCTCCCCCCTCGGAAGTCTATACACACACACACACACACACACACACTTACACACTTACACACTTACACACTTACACACTTACACATACACATACACACACACACATCCAGCACCCAGAATCCAGGGTTAGATTAGCATCGGTAGGGTTAGGGTCTCTCTCCTGGGGCCAATTCACCTCCACAATAAGAGATAAGAGAGGTAATAGCCGGATATACAAGGGGGAATAAGAGGGGCTAGCATGATTTAACACCACCTCCTCCTCCTCCTCCTCTTCCTCACCCTCATCCTCATCGGCTCTCTTCTCCTCCTCCTCCTGCTCATCCTCTCCTGCATCTCCGATAAGCCGTGAACCTCCTGCTGTTTTCTCATGGAAATAGTAATTTTACTTATTTGACCCTCTCTCTCTCTCTCTCTCTCTCTCTCTCTCTCTCTCTCTCTCTCTCTCTCTCTCTCCATCGCTCTGTCTTTCTCTCCCCGTCTGGCCCGGTCTGTTTGAAGCACCACTGGTGTTTGTTTCCTGCGGTGTCAGCCTGTTGATGGCCGAGGTTTATTAAAGATTACGGCTGTTGTCTGTGAGCGAGGGCGGTTTGAACTGTGCGCTCTTTGATTGGGAACTTCACAGGGCTGAAGTGGACGGAAATGTAACTGTGTTGTCATCTCCGCTCGGATAATTAAAGGATAAGGTGGTGGATCAATGTACCTAAGCCGTCTCTAATTGGCTACTTGAAAAGTGAGGATATGACTGTTAGTGTGACTGTCGTTAGTTTAAAGTGGACTAAAGGTTTAAAATACACATTACGAATGAGAAGTGAGTGGTCAGGGCTTCTTGCTTAAGACTACCCACAGGTTAGGCTGCACACCTTGGGGTTCGAACCCGGATCCTTTCGGTTGAGAGGCAAACACACTAACCACGCAGCCTAGATGAGCCCGACAACATCTGGCCCAAATTACAGATAATTTCCCCTATACTCCTGCTGGACTGCATGCTCCCGTTTCAAAGCCCATGAGAGAGGATGTTCCCTGGTTCCTGGTCAGTGAGGACCAGAGAGCGTGAAAGGACCATGGATCCATTCATGAGCTGGCCGTCATCATGAGAGCTGACAAGGTTCCGCACTCAGAGCTCCAGGTCGCTGGGCGTCCCCATAAGACGGGACTTATTGACGGGTGATCTGATGGATGACGCGGGGCCTGATGGACCCCTGATCGCGGGAGGATTGATCCGAGGGTGGATTGATTGATGAGCCCCGACGCGGTGACAGGGGGTGCGCTCCTCGAGGGCCTGTGCGTCATTGTGTGGCCGGAGGTCAAAAGGGGTCGTCGTGATCCATCATCTTAACAGAAGGGAGTTTTAGGACAGGGGGGAAACACACTGTGATGGGGGGCGGTTCGATTCGTCACACACACTCCAATCCTTCTGCACTTGCACTTTTATATGGACAAATGTGCACAATTGCTTTCTGAAACTGATGTTTTTGATGTTTAAATTGCAGATACAATTTGTGTTCCATCCTCTATTAATTTAATGGCTAGTGTTTCCGGTCGCCTGTTCTTGTTGTTTGTACAACGCCTGTCTGGATGTGCCCCTTGAGGGTCAAATACAATATCTAGAATACTTGATTAGGGGTCAGGGGGGGAGGGAGGGGGGGGTACCCACCAGATGGAGGTGTGATTTGGGGCGGTGATAGCGGGGACCGACCTGAGGTGTGGTCCTGTCCTCCGTGGGTTGTCTTTGCCTGTGTGGTGGATCCCGTGGAGCCCGTGTGATGGAGGCTGGTCCACCCAGCTCCGGCAGACCCCCCGCAGGGCTGCAGAGAGTGGCAACGCAGCTCCAAATCCAGCACTCTACCTCGCTAGGTCTATTGGTGCGTGTGTGTGTGTGTGTGTGTGTGTGTTTGTGGTTGTTCAGGGATTGGTGGGTGGATGTGTATATGTATATGTACACCATGTAAAGCCAAAGGTAGCAGAACATGTACACACACACACACACACACACACACACACACACACACACACACACACACACACACACACACACACACACACACACACACACACACACACACACACACACACACACACATTCACTACACAGATAACACACAACATAGATAACACCCACACCCACACACATACTGGAGTGTGATCTGCGTTGGCGTCCTGCAGCCCCCCCCGGGCTGCAGGAGTCTCCTGATCTCCTGATCTGCCACGCTGGGTCGACTCCCATGGTGTCAGAACGCTGCGGAGGAGAGCTGGATAAGCCCATGACGGGTGGCTGGTAGTGAGGGTGGTGGAGGTGAGGGGGAGGGAGACTGAGGTATGAGAGGGTGCAGTACAGATCTTCCCTTGCCTGAAGGTGCTGGTGGTGGTGAAGGAGGGGGAGGAGGAGGGGGAGGGGGAGGAGGAGGAGGGGGAGTTGATCTGAGATCTGACTCTGAGGTGGCATCCTGCTGAGAGAGAGAGAGAGAGAGAGAGAGAGAGAGAGAGAGAGAGAGAGAGAGAGAGAGAGAGAGAGAGAGAGAGAGAGAGAGAGAGAGAGAGAGAGAGAGAGAGAGAGAGAGAGAGAGAGGTGCTGTAGAGGGCGCGTGTGTGTTTCAGCTGTCCTTTTTGTTTCTGTAGGTGTGTGATTCAGGGTGTGCTTGAGCGTCCACATAGCAGTGCTCATGATGAAGTGTGTTTGTGGGTTTGTGTGTGTGTGAGTGTGCTCACTGTCAGCCAAATTAAATAGGGCTTCATAGAATACAGGTCAATAACAATCAGCCACTAAGAGATACCCAACCGTTACTCACCGATACGACAAACACACGATCCACCGGCAGAACAAGGGCCTCACGCTACCCAGATCCATCTAGAAGACGAGCAGAGGAGCGGGGGGGGGGGGGGGGGTCCGTCAGCGGACGTCTCGAAACCAGTACCCCGCAGCCCCAACCCACCAGCAACCTAGACTGTGTGGACCACGAGGCCCTACAACCACAGCTGAACCCGGCCCCCAATTACCAGGACTTCCCTCCAGGAAACCGCCGAGCCCGGCTAAATGTTTCTCTCACCTCTTTTGCATCCCAATGAATCTAATGGAGCCCCCCCAACCCCTCAGTCCCCCCAGACCCGACCAGTGCCTGTGTAATACAAGCCGGATCGGCGGGGGCGACCTGCTCCCCTACGGTCTAGAGGCGAACGTGTCCAATTTGCCAGAGAACCCCAGGAAATAAACGGATATTACCACGGTGCCCGCGAGGAAGGGAACAACAATCACGCTTTAATTTAGCTAAATATGTTCTGGAGAAAACTAGCCGGGATAATTAGTTTGGGTTTTTTGTCGGGACCTCCCTCCCCATAAAACTCAAAGTACCAGCCGATCTGTAGGCTATTTGGCTGACTGACTTAGATGGAATTGTAGTTTTTTAATGCTGTGCTGTCAGTGCGGTGCAGGGTGAGATTGATGGCATAGGAGATGCACGGCTTTAATGGATGTAATGGAAGCCGACATAATCCTTATATTCATATAGCGAGTGACATTCCTAGATGATCCATGTCTCTGAACCAGGCTAGCTTTTGTCGGCTTTAGAAATGGGATTGCGTGTATAAATGCATGGGCATATGTTCGTAAATGCAAAAGAGTACGTGGAAGTAATGTGTTTCTGTGTGTGTGTGTATGTGTGTGTATGTGTGTGTAAGCATGGGTAACGGATTTGTGAATCTGTGTGTGTGTAAGTGTTTCAATGTAGCATGTGTATCATCTAAGTCTGGTGCATCATCTAAGTCTGTATGTAAATGTATAAATATGACATACGATACGATATGAGTCTCTCTGTATGTGCGTGGGTGAGTGTCTGTCTAAGTGTCCGTACGTAATGTGTGCGTGTGTGTGTGTGTGAGTGTCTGTGTCTAAACGTCCGTATAAAATGTGTGTGTGTGTGCGTGTGTGAGTCTGTGTCTAAGCGTCCGTATATAATGTGTGTGTATGTGCGTGTGTGAGTCTGTGTGTAAGCGTCCGTATATAATGTGTGAGTATGTGCGTGTGTGAGTCTGTGTGTAAGCGTCCGTATGTATTGTGTGTGTGTGTGTGTGGCTCTGTAACGAGCCCCCCCCCCCCCCCCTACATGGCGTCCTGTAGGAGTTAGTAAATCCTATTGTAAATGTGCCTCCGTCAGCAGGATAATTGGCTTACAGCGGCGCTAAACGGCCATGTCGTCTTCTCTACGGTGCGGCGGAGGGCTCACACCGCGGCTCTCTTCTCTCTCCTCTCTCTCCTCTCTCGCCTCCTCCTGGTGCTCTCTAGGAGATCACACACGTGCAGGCACACACACACTGAGAGTTATAGGGCGGCTGATGACAGACTCCAGGTGCTGTTCTTCACACTGGGCCAGGAGCGCTCGGAAGGACATGGGTTCAAGGCCCCTGGGAGATGGATCTAACTCATCCAGTGGGTCGATGTCCTGTCTCTGCCGCTCGGCGTACATGGACGACGGACATGTTTTCTCAGTAAAGAGGGACAGGAAAGTAAAGGGAGTAAGAGTAAACGGTAAAAAGAGGAAGGACAGAAAAGTGAGATGGTAAAGTGTCTTAATGGACATAACACTGAGGAGAGACCGGACAGTAAAGAGAGACATGACACTGAAGACAGAGTTGGTTAAAGAGAACGGGGGGACTTACAAATAACAATCTGTATTCCAGGTGGGAATTGCACCTGTGGTCACTGAAGGGCGTGTTGAGGTTGTGGTCAACGCGCTAGAGAGATGAGCCGCCACGCATGCTGTGCTTTGTTAGTAGAATAAAGAGCACCGTTCACAGATCAGCACCACGGACAGCGGCCGTTGCGACCAGACGCCGAGAGCACATTGGTTTTGCATCAAAGGACTCTTTGGGTTAAAGACATGCCACTGCATGCTTCACCCTTCATTGGTTGATAGGGTTACCCGGTCACCTGCGGATGACGCGTTGATGCGACACACCTGTGGTCCGCTTGTTGAAACTGGATTGTGGGAGCGTCTGCAGGGGAGCAGGAAGCCCTGAAGCAGCCCCAGCACGAACCACCACCTGAGGGTGTTTTAAAAGGCTGGGTCCTGGGGGTTGGTTCTCCTTAAGAGCCTGCCAGGAGGAGGAGATGTAGTTAGCGAGATGTTTGGCTTGGTTGGACTCACGGTCCCCCCTATAGAAATGGAAATACTAGGAAACTAAATTGGTGAATCGCTGCATTGTTTATCGAGATGAATACCGCTGTGGCACTCGGAGGCTGGTTTCCTGTGTTTCAAGGTCCTCTGATTGGCCCTGTGGTTGAGGCTAATGGGGATGAATCATTATCCATCACAGTGAACGCCATCTGGGGCTCTGCGCTCTTACTTTGAAGTCTTCTTCTTCCTCACCTGCTTCCTGAAGGCAGAGCGCGTAAAAGTTGGCTTGTTTTTTACCTCGTTCTTTATATGTTTACGTGAGTTTGTTTGTGTGTGTGCTATGCATGTATATCAGTGTATTTGTGTGTGTGTGTGTGTGTGTGTTATGCATGTATATCAGTGTGTGTGTGTGTGTGTGTGTGTGTGTGAGTGAGACGTGTGTACATCTACCTGTGTGATTGTGTTGCAGGCTTGTGCCAATATGTCTGTGTGCGTCCATTACCTGCAAATTTTTTTTCTCTTTTCATGCTCCCTTTGAAGCCCCCCCCCCCCCCCCCCCCTCATCCTCTCTCAACTCTCGCTGTCTGCCGTCTCGTTATATGACTCCGGGCCCCTAGACAGCCACTTAGTGATGGAGGGCCCCCAGCTGATGGATCGGCCCCCAGCTGATCCTCACGCTTCGGGGGTGAGAAAGAAAAACACCGAAAACTGAGAGACACACAGAAATGAATGAGCAGCTGTTCTGTCATTGAGTGTGTGTGTGTGACTTTGTGTGACTGTGTGTGTGTGTGTGTGTGTGTGTGTGTGTGTGTGTGTGTGTGTGTGTGTGTGTGTGTGTGTGTGTGTGTGTGTGTGTGTGTGAGAACATCCGGATGAGTCCCCCTCATGCCTACAAGGTGAAACGGAGAGCTAGCTTGCATAACTCCGGGACACGTCCGGAAGCCGCTTCGTTTGCTATTCCTCCTCTTCTCCCTCCCCCCTACTGCACGCGTGCAGAAGCCCTGACAGCGACGGTTGCTAAACGGTACGCGGCTAGCACAGACGGAGGGACGGTGGAGCGACGCCGCTGCTGATTTTCTGGCCGCCGCCCTCTCCAGCTCCCCGTCCCGGTCCTAGGCGCCACAGACTGGCGTCGTCCTGCGTCTCCGGAGCCGGAGCCGGGATGTCAGCCATCTTGGGCGTGTTGTTGCTCTACGGTGGCGGCGGCGGCGGCGGCGGCTAACGGCTACATCCCTCGCGGCTGTTTCTTCTCACTCCTATAAATACGGGCCGGCGGACGCCCTGGGAACGCTGTGTTTAGGAGCGTGTTTATGTGAGCGGCGAGCGGCAGACGAATGACATTAGAGCGCTGTGTAGGGGACGGGGCGATGCTATATTAGGGATGTGGCGCGCTGAATTAGTGCATGACGGTGCACAGCCCCTCCTGATGGCATCTGCAGCCCCCACCCCGCCTCCACACAGTGATGTATGACCGCGCTGATGTGTGTGCATGTGTGTGTGTTTGTGTGTGTGTGTGTTTGTGTGAAGATTTCAGCATTTGTGTGTGTGAACGCACTTTGTGTGTGTCTGTGTCCGTGTGAATGCATGCATGTGTGTACATGTGTGTATTGTGTTTATAATGTAAGAGCGGTTGTACAATGTGTTTATGGGTGCTAAATGTGTCTGTGTGTGTTTGCTTGTGTGAGGATTGTTGTATGTGCGTGTGCAAGCACTTTGTGTATGTGTGTGTGTCCTTGTGCATGCATGCACCTTCGTGCACGTGTGTATTGTGTTTATACTGTTCACGGTGTGTGTATGGGTGTGTATATCTGTGTGTGTAGGCTCACTTATGTCCTTCTGACTTATGCTTCCAGTATGTGTGTGGTTGTTGTTAGCGTCAGAGTGTTTACGGGTAACTACAGAGCACTAAAGGGGAGCAGCGTAGCCTAGCGTAGCGCGGGGCGGGTGGAAGCGCACTCATCAGCGGTGTAATTAGCGCGCGTGGAGTCCAGTTGTCGCGCGGGGAGCCACGTCCCGCGTGGACGTGAGGAAGCGTTTTGATGAATGGCCAATTAGAGCGGCGTTACTCATGCCTGGTGGCTGACTGATCTTTTTTTAATGGCGTCGCTGTTACTTTGATCAAACGAAGGATGAATCATCGATACGCGCCGCACACACAGGGCCGCGCTTTTAATTGTGTGTGTGTGTGTGTGTGTGTGGGGGGGGGGGGGCACGGACCACACCCGTACCCTGTTGGAGGACGTGTGCGGGTGGTCTGTCTGCGTCAGTGTCCTTGGTTGCGGGTATGTGTGTCTGTCCTTGTGCGCAAGCGTGTGTGTGCGTGTCGGCCTGTCCTTGTTATAGATAGTGGGAGTGTTTTTGTCTGTCATTGTTCCAGTGTGTGTGTGCCCATGTGTGTCCTCTGTCCTTTTATGTTTGCGTGCGTTTGTCTGTGTTTGTGTCCATGCATCTGTCCTTGTGAATGTGTGTGTGTCTGTCCTTGTGGGTTGTTGTCTTTTTGCTTGTGTGAGAGTGTTCACACATGCGTGCCGTGTGAGCATGTGGCGATTCTGCGACCCGTGTGTGTCGTCTCTGTCTTTGTGTGTGTGCGTTTGTCTTTATGTGTGTGTCTTTGCGTGTGTGTCTTACTGTTTGTCTTTGTGTGCGTTTGAATGTGTGCACACATGCGTGTCGTGTCACACGGGTCAGCCATGCCCCATGTATGCACACACTTGTGTTTGAGTGTGTGTGTGTGTGTGTCTGTATCTTGTGTGTTTGTCTGTCTTGTGTGTATGTGTATGCGTGTGTGTGTGAGTGCCTATGTGCTGTGTGTGGTAATGTGTCCTGGTGCACATGGCTGCTCCTCTAAAGCCTTATATAACTCCCCCCAGCCCCCACGTTCACTTTGATCTACGCAAAACACAGTGGCACCACAGCCGCATGGCAGCGTGTGCGTTCGTGTGTGTGATTGGCTAGTATTAGTTTGGTACATATTTAGGTATGTGTTGTGTGTGTTCGTGTTTGATGTACCATTATTGGTATCTACTTATGTTTATGTATGTGTCTGGGTGTCTGATGTATTGGTACAAATGGGATTGTTATGTGTTCATGTGTGTAAGCATTTGTGTAGGATGTACCTGTACTGATGCATGTGTATATTTATGTGTGTGAGGGACATATGTTTGTGTGCGTGTGTGTTTGTGTGTGTTTGTGTGTGCATGTGATGGACTAGTAGTGATGCATGCTTGGGTGTGTGAGTGCGTGATGTACTCAAAGTGATGCTTGTGTGTTTGTGTTTTTGTGTGCCTGTGTATGTTTGAGTGTTTTTGTGTCTGTGTGAGTGTTTGCATGATGTACTCAGATGCGTGTGTGTGTGATGTGCTAGAATTGATTAATATGTGTGTGTGTGTGTGTGTGTGTGTGTGTGTGTGTGTGTGTGTGTGTATGTGATGTTCTAGCAGTGGTATATGTGTGTACGTGTTATAAGTGGCTGCATATCTTCAGCTCTCCCAGTGGAAAACGTGGTCTTCCCCATATGTCGTCCCCATATGTAACCTGGCAGTCATTATTCCCAGTACAGCTAGTGTTTTGACAGACACAGGTGGTGCTTTAGCTGTCATACGGCCTTACGGTGGCTCCCCCCCCCCCTCGGGTTTGGTTCCCTGTTGAACCTGCTATCAGGTTGCTCTGGCTGCGGTCGCGTGGCTGATGCCTTTATCAGGGAAGCTGTAATTCACTCAGTCACGGAGACGAGGTGTGGGCGTGCAGTATCAGATCCCTTATCGCTGGGGAAGAAATATGGGGTTTTGTTGGGGGTGTTTTGCTTTATGTTCGTATTCAGAGCATTTATGCACGGTAGAGAATAAGAGGGGGTGATCCTCATAATCTCCGACCCCATAAAAACAACAACAAATTATTAGCACTATTCAATTAGCATCTGGAACTACATTACCCATAATCCTGTGAAAACCGTCAGATGAATGAACTTACTTAACCACAGAGCCTGCTGAGCTGTAGATCCCTCTGTCACACCGGTACCAGCCGGCATCGTGTGAGCCAGCAGGGGGGCTCTGGGAGAGGGGGCGAGTCTGTGTGTAGGGGTCTGTGTGGGGAGGATGATGTCACCGCCGTTGACAGGTGACACCTGTAAAGCTCCATCTCCTTTCACCTGGACAGCAGGTGTACGGGGGGTGACAGGTATGGGAGCGTGCGGCAGGAGGGGGGAGGTATCTTCTAACTCAGCGGTTGATTCTACACTCCGAACACAGTCTGTCGTACCGGAGATGGAGCTACTGCTGCTGCTGCCTTTGCTGTTGTTGTTGTTGTTGCTGTTGGATTTTCTGCACATTTATATAAGTGTGTGATTTCCCCAGCTTCCTTCTACTGACAGCTTCCTGTGATGTGTGGCCTTTCTCTCTCTCTCTCTGTCTCTCTCTCACTCTCCTCTCTCTCTCCATCTCGTTCACCCGCTCACTCTCCCTCTATCTGTCTGTATCTGTCTCTCGCTCGCTCTCTCTATTTCTCTCGCTGACTCGCTCTCTCTCGCTCGCTCTCTCTTTCTCTTGCTTTCTCTCGCTCGCTCTCTCTCTTTCTCTCTCTCTTTCTCTCTCTCTCTCTCTCTCTCTCTCTCTCTCTCTCTCTCTCTCTCTCTCTCTCTCTCTCTCTCTCGCTCTCTCTGTCTCACTGTCTGGTTCTCCCTCTCAGTGTTTCTCTCCCCCTGTCACACACAGGTTTGAGATGTGTGTATGTGTGTGTGTGTTTGTGTCAGGAAGTGTGTGTGTGCGTCAGGTTGTCACAGAGGGGAGAAGCATGACTGGTTCTCATTCTGTGAGGTCCATGAACATCATTATCATCGTTGCGACCCGTTAGCTGTCCCATTCTTCCGCGGTGACCCCAATTTTGTCACTTTGGCGCGGAATCCCAGCACAGAAGCTACGCTCTCTCTCTCTCCCTCTGTCTCTCTCTCTGTCCCTCTCTCTCTCTCACTCTCTCTCTCTCTCTCTCTCCCTCTCTCTCTCTCTCTGTCCCTCTCTCTCTCTCACTCTCCCTCCCGGGGCGAGTCAGCCTAAAATAGGGACTATTTTTATTTTTGAAAAAGCAGTAAATGTGTGTGTGTGTGTGTGATTGTGTGTGTGTGTGTTTGTTTGTGTGTGTGTGTGTGTACGATTAGGCATGTAATTATGTGTGCTTCTATTTGTTTGTTTGTGTCAGGGTGTGCACACGTGAATGTATATATTGGTGTGTGTGTGTGTGTGTGTGTGTGTGTGTGTGTGTGTGTGTGTGTGTGTGTGTGTGTGTGTGTGTGTGTGTGTGTGTGTGTGTGTGTGTGTGCGCGAGCGCACGCTGACTCAGTAATCTCGCCAGCTGGTGCAGGGAGCAGTCAGCATCTTTCCATTCCTTTCTTTTTTTCCAAACAAACTTTAGTTGACGTGGATGTGTGTGTGTGTGTTTGTGTATGTGTGTGTGTGTGTATGCGCGCGTGCGTTTGGTTGCGTGTGTGTTGCTGTCAAATATAAACTGTGGCACATTAGCCCCCACAAGCTCTCTCACCACACTTTCGCTCTCTGTTGAATGCCAGCCAGCACGGCTGCCCTCCATACTTCACCAGCAACCCCCCCCCCCCCCCCTCTCCTCCGACTTAGTCCCCAGACTAATTACACCCGTCGCACGCTCCGACGCGGACGCCGGTTTTATGATCACACCCGACACACACAAGTTTGTTTCGGGGTCCTCGCCCTACATCCTGTGTGGCTTCACCGCGTAATGGAGCCGAAACAAGAACCCCCTTCTGTGGCGGGAAACACTCAGGAGGGGGCGGGGTTAGGGGGGGGTCTTGACGGCGATGCCTGTTGCATGTGGTTTGCGTGACCGTGAGGTTTGGTTCCCTCGGATCCCTCTCGACAGGTCTGTGCCGCGGACCAGACGGAGGGGTCCGTCAGGGCGGTCCGCTCCCATTGGAAGGGTACCGGGATCGATTCCCCGATGTCTTTCTCTAGAAAGCAAAGATGGTTGGCGTGAGGGAACTCAGAACCCAACTCCCTCCCTGGACGAGCCGTCGACCATAGGCTCGGGGTTAAGATTCTTCGACTCCCAGCCGAAGTGTTCCGGGTTCAATCCCTGACCTCGACGCGCCCGCTCCTTACAACCTGTATCTGTATCCCCTGTCACTTTGGACTGCTGTGTCTGCGGAAATGGATAAAAAAGCACAAATGGCAAACAGCAAAAAAATGAATAAACATGTGTGGGGAGTTCTCCACTGGATTCCTGGAGCGGTCCATCACGCCAGGAAACACGGGGGGGAGTGTGCGTCATCCCAAAGCTTCCCCCTGCTACG
Organism: Gadus chalcogrammus; assembly: GCF_026213295.1. Taxonomy (NCBI): domain Eukaryota; kingdom Metazoa; phylum Chordata; class Actinopteri; order Gadiformes; family Gadidae; genus Gadus; species Gadus chalcogrammus. The sequence continues at coordinate 13,488,996 of NC_079419.1, read as the reverse complement.
CCGCACCACAGCAAAGCGCCCACTCCTCCTACTATCAGACTGTAATGCTCATGTTTATTTATTCGTGTTGTCTTTGATTACTAGTACGGGAATAATACGGCTCTGGAGGATAACAATAGCTGTCCTGGAGCGCATTCTGTGGGGATATTTTCTCGAGCATGTTTTTCTGTTGTCGTGCCAACTGAAAATATGCGCTGCCAAAATATGTGGAGATACTTGTTCCGTAGAGTGTGTTTTAGGGGACGCTCTGCCATGTCGAGTTGTTCGCCTGGCGAAACACCCGTTTGGAAATTGATGGATTACATCATTGCTGGATCCGATTAATTAAAAGGCTTTTAAAAGATGGGAGATGATGTGATTGGCGGGGAAAGGTGGTTTTGGGTTTGATCCCCGATGTCTGCGTTCTGCCTGTAGGCATCGTTGAGCAAGATGTTCTCTGTCAAATAAAAGAAGTGCGCCACCCCTGGCTAAACACGCATCCCCAGACGCATAGTTTTCTAATGGCTGTGCACCTCGCCAGGGCTCACTCGAAACTAGGCCCACTGAAAAATACAATTACAGACATCATGAATCACTTTATTAAAGAAAATTCTACGTATACTTATGGAAATTATGTTTCCAGATTAAATTTATAGAGCTCACTGTGTAATTCTGCACATTTAAAGTGTTCACCAATAACCCCCCCACCAAAATGGTACATCCTCGGAACACCCCTAAAAACATGCACTGACAGCGCCGTCTGGCTCTCAGGGAGGATAATAAGGAGTATAAGGAAGTACCGGTAAATTGCTACTTCGAACAGAGTTTGTATTTCAATTTGACAATTTGAATAATTTGATGATTCATGTTCCAACCCAGAAATATAAACAAAGGTAGATGAATCCGGAAAAGGCGTATACTGAGGGAACTAACTAGCGAATATGCAGAGAAAGGGCTGTTTGACTGAAAGGAAAGTAGTATTTGCATGAGCAGAAATGCTCCCAATTATACATGGGACCCGACGTGCAAGTTCTTCGTAAAACATTTAAGACTGTCACGACGGCTCGGATCCCACTTTAAAATACTTAAAAGCATTTGTTCGCTTAGTGGAAAAGGTTAACTTACCCTTTAATGACATCTGAATTGAATCACTGTGATCGCTCTCAATGACTGTGTCTGCCAAATGTCCAAAGATTGAGTATTTAATATTGCAGACCAAGTTCATTCCTGCAGGTTTTGCTGCGCTGTTGTCGGGGATTGAACCAGGTTTGTCTCCTGGTGCTAAATTATTCCTCTGTTCCAGTTGTGTCACATTGGCATGTAACCGCAGGCGAACGTTGTGACACACCAGAACAGCACATGTCACCAGAAGCCGCTCACACACACACAGAAGTGTAACAGACACAGCACACACATACAGACCCACACAAACACAGATCCACACACACACACACACACACACACACACACACACACACACACACACACACACACACACACACACACACACACACACACACACACACACACACACACACACACACACACACACACACACACACACACAGGAACACAAAATAGCACATGTTTTACACTATATATAAAGTGCATGTGTGTTTGTGCTAGTCAGACACAGCTGGGGTCGGTGACGGATATGGGCTGAACTGAATCGAGCTTGGTTGCCATGAGACAAGTCCTTCCCCTCGCTACATGCTAACCACGCTAGCTGCTTGCGTTAGCTGCTAGCACTTACCCCATGACTAGATGTATGTGTGTGTGTGTTTGTGTGAATGTGTGTGTGTGTCTGTTTGGTATGTGTGAAGAGTTTCATGAATGCAGATGAAGATATATGTGTTTATGTTTTTGTCTTTGTGTGTTGTGTGTGCACATGAGGAAGGATTTATGTGTGTGCAGGTTTATGTGGTTGCTGTGTTTGTGGGTATCTGTGTGTGTGTGTGTGTTTGTGTGTGTGTGTGTGTGTGTGCCTGTCCATCTTTTGTGTTGTATCATGTCTGGTGGATACAAAACGTGGCTGAGAGACACTGAAGGAGAGAGAGAGAGAGAGAGAGAGAGAGAGAGAGAGGGAGGGAGGGAGGGAGGGGAGGGAGAGAGAGAGAGAGAGGGGAGAGAGAGAGAGAGAGAGAGAGGAGAGAGAGAGAGAAGAGAGAGAGAGAGAGAGAGAGAGAGAGAGAGAGAGAGAGAGAGAGAGAGAGAGGAGAGAGAGAGAGAGGAAAGTGGGCGAGAAAGAGATTGACATAAGGAAAGTGGGCGAGAGGAAGGCAAAGAAAGAGAGAGGGAGATCGGGAGAGAAGACAGAAGGGAAGCTTGAGAAAGAGAGGGAGAAAAAGCAAGAGCATGAGAGTGAGCAAGAGAGGCAGAGACAGACCGAGAGAGAGAGTCGAGAGACATATAAAGAGATGTGCATAAGCCAGGAGGAGGGTGGGTGAGTGTATGTGTGTCTTAACATCATTTTGTCCTGTGAAAGGGAGGGACAGAGGGAGATTAGCAGAGAGAGGGTGGTGTGTGTGTTTGAGTGTTTCGGGCGGGGGGCGTAGTTGTGTGTGTGTTTAGTGTGTATGAGAGCATGTGAACAATACATTTGCGCACCACTGAATTTAAGTGTCAATGTGAATGCATATGTTTTAGTGTGTGGTTTATGTGTATGTGTGTGGTTATCGTATTTTTTTTCCTGTGTGTGTACCTGTGTTGGTGTGTGTGGGAGTTGATCTGTACGTGTGAGTGAGTTTAAGAACATGTGACCAATGTATTTGCTCACTGCAGCAGCAATAAAGTTTGGTTGGTTTGTGTGTCTGTGGTTTATGTTTGTGTGTGTGTGTGTGTGTGTGTGTGTGTGTGTGTGTGTGTGTGTGTGTGTGTGTGTGTGTGTGTGTGTGTGTGTGTGTGTGTGGGGGGGTGGGGGGGTGGGGGGGGGGTGGGTGTGAGCATGTGTTTGCAGAATAGAGGAATGACATTGAAGGCCTTTGTGAACATCAAACGATTTCCTTATCCTAGAAACATCCAATTTCTAGATTTACCTTCTGCATGTGTTCTTCAACTGTCATTGCATTGTGTGTGAGACAGTGTGTTATGTATGTATTGATGTGTCCATAATATGGATGGTCAATTGCATTTGTGAACACGTTATTGCATACCTTGGCATTTTTGGGAGTGTGTGTGTGTTTACCTGTGTGTATTTGTGTTAATCCCTATGTTTGTGAGTATGTTCTCCTGTGTGTGTGTGTGTGTGTGTGTGTGTGTGTGTGTGGTTGTGCAAATGTACCTCTGTGTATGTGTGTATTCATCACTTTGTGTGTGTGTGTGTGTTTATGTATGTCTGTTTGAGTGTGTGTGTGTGTGTGTGTGTTTAAAACTGTGAGTGTGTGTGTGTGTGTGTGTGTGTGTGTGTGTGTGTGTGTGTGTGTGTGTGTGTGTGTGTGTGTGTGTGTGTGTGTGTGTGTGTGTGTGTGTGTGTGTGTGTCCCCGGTGGGGTTGTATTTCGGTGGGTCAAGTCCGTCCGATAACAGACTCATCCTCCTCACATCTATTATTCAGGGGAGGGGGAATGGATCGACACTAACAGCAGCGGTTACCCCGCCCGCCTCCACCCTCCCAGTGATGCTCTCTGCTCAGGCCCAGTCTCCGCCCCTCTCCAGCCTGACTACAGCTCATTGTTTGGGGATAGAACCACACTGGTGTCGGGCGGCCGCACCTCACATGCTGCTGCCTGGCCCGTCGTCTCCCTGCAGTTACTTTCCCTTTTTGTTCTCGCTGAAGTTGGCTCTGCCATTCACTCTTTTCAGTTTGGATTATTTGTTTTCCCCTTTGCCCGTGTTCTTGTTTCTGTCGGTTCATTTATTTCTTTATTCCTTTTGTTACCTTTTCACGTGGGTTTTCTTTTGTAATCTTTTCATTTTCTTTCATTTGTCTTTGCAAGTTTCTTATGCTTCTTTGTTCTTCCTGTTTCTCCAACGGTCGCCTCCTTCTGACGGAGTCTGGGGGAGTGAGGCTCTGAGGGGAGGCTCTGAGGTGAGGCTCTGAGGGGAGGCTCTGAGGTGAGGCTCTGAGGTGAGGCTCTGAGGTGAGGCTCTGAGGTGAGGCTCTGAGGTGAGGCTCTGAGGGGAGGCTCTGAGGTGAGGCTCTGAGGTGAGGCTCTGAGGTGAGGCTCTGTGGTGAGGCCCTGGAGTGAGGCCCTGGAGTGAGGCGCTGGAGTGAGGCGCTGGAGTGATGTGCTGGAGTGGAGCTTGTCTCTTTCAGTGTGAACTGTGAGGCGCTGAGCCGCCGCGTCCTCCGGAGTCGCTGTCTCGTTCGGCTGAAACGCCTTAGTTACTTCAGACAGGACCCCCTTCATCTGAAGACACACACACACACACACACACACACACACACACACACACACACACACACACACACACACACACACACACACACACACACACACACACACACACGCATATATGCATCCATGCACACACATACACACGCACGCACACACACACACACGTATGCACACACACACACACACACACTGCAGTGAATAGGAGAACAACCACCTTCTCAATCTCAATTTAACCTCTCTTCTCTATTTGCCCTCTTCTCCTCTTCGTGTCCTTCCTTCACTCTCAACTTTTGATCCCTCTCGTTCGAACTCTCTCTAATTGTTTCTTCCTCCCTTTCTTGCACTTTCTAACTGTCCTTCTCGCTCCATTTTTTATGCCTTTGACTTCCTGAATCTCTCTTAGTAACTTGGCCTCCTTCTCCGTCTTACTCACTCTCTCTCTCTCTCTCTCTCTCTCTCTCTCTCTCTCTCTCTCTCTCTCTCTCTCTCATCTCTCTCTCTCTCTCTCTCTCTCTCTCTCTCTCTCTCTCTCTCCCCCTATCTCCATATCTCTCTCCACCTCTCTCTCTCTCTCTCTCTCTCTCTCTCTCTCTCTCTCTCTCTCTCTCTCTCTCTCTCGCTCCACCTCTCTCCACCTCTCCCTCTCCCTCTCCACCTCTCTCCTGGGTGCTCTGTTCCTCCTTGCCTGTCGACATGGTCTTTATCTTCATTACGTATCAATTCACCCCGAGAGGAGGAAATGACACGGTGCCAGCCGACGGGCCTGTTCAGAGAGAGCGGGGGGAGGGGGGAGCGAGGGAGAGCGAGGACGAGAGAGAGGACGAAAGCGGTACCATGTTGGGGCTGAGAGAGAAAAGGAGAGGGAGCAGGAGGATGAGACAGAGCGACTTGCGGGTTGGGAGGTTGTGAGGATGCTGGGCCGCAAGTGATGGTTAGTGAGTATGTAAGGGGTGGTGGGGGGGGGGGGCTAATTTGAGCTCAATTCATCGCAGCCAAGATGGCCCCCGCATTTATTGATAATTGCTTTTTTGGGCGGCTGTGCCGGGCGCCGGAGCAGCAGCCGTGTAAACACGGGGAGATGCAGCTGTCGCCGCAATTAACTCCTCACTCCACCGCTAATGAAAGGATGACTCCCTCAGCCAATCTCCCGGCTGCTTTTCAAACGCCAGGCCCCGCTATTCAGCTCACCGCCGGGGGGTGGTGGGGGAGACAAGAGGAGGAGACCAGAAAACGTCAAAAAAATGTATGGGGGGGGGGGGGATCTGGAAGTAGGGAAGTCAAGAGGCAGAGTGACAGAGGGAGAGTTTGCGAGTTAGAGAGAGAGAGAGAGAAGAGAAGAGAGAGAGAGAGAGAGAGAGAGAGAGAGAGAGAGAGAGAGAGAGAGAGAGAGATGGAGAGAGGAAGGGGTATTCATGTGCGTTGCATGACGCCCAACGTCATGCAACGCCGTAACAAGCCAGCTCCTTAACCCACCACTGTTTGATCACTTCCTGCCCCCGCGGCCCCTCCACAGGAGTGTGTTTTCACCGGAATCACCATGAATCGCTCACCCTCCCCCAACCCAACCCCCCCCCCCACCCCGCTGTCGTCCTCCTCATCTTCGTCCGTAAAGAGCCTTCATTTTCTACATTCCAGTCAAAAAGAGTGTCGCACCCCATCGAGGCTTCCTTTCAGAGCCTCTCAAAATGGCCGACGCAGAGTGTTTATGCCGCTGGCGCTGACTGAGTAGCAACGCAGTGAATGGCGGAGGCTGCCGCTGTATTAAGATGTGTCACGTCAATAGAGTCTCTGAATGGCAGTCTATTGAGAGTGTGTGGGGTGGGGGGGGGTGCTCTTTGGGGCGATCGATCGGGGGAGGAGAGAGGCTATTGAGTGGCAGCTCTTTTCTCTCCCGTCTCGTCCCGCTGGGGAGCGAGAGGCGCTGAGCGGGTGTTAGCACGGAGCGGGAGACACACGGGACATGGATTCTCCTCAAATGTCAATCCCACCATTGCTTTAGCGGATCCCATCGACCGGGAGGAGGGGTTAGGGGTGGGGGGGGGATGGATGGTTTGACCCCGGGTCAATGGGGGGGGTCAAGCTGTTTTCTGTCGACATGGCGTCAGTGGACCCCGGGCTGCCATGATGGCCGTTTGTTGTTGAGTAAACAGCTTGGCGCGCGCACACACACACACACACACACACACACACACACACACATCTCATCCAGTTTAAACACATAACAGCTGCATTTAATTAGTTGCGTCAGAGCTAATCGCCGGCGTGATAAATAAAACCCCACGCGCAGCCGGCTCTCAATGTTCAGAACACATTTTTAGACTGAATGTTTATTTATAAACGCTTGAGTGAGCTACAGTCACGGTTTCTTGTTAGATTTTTTCTTTCATTAATTCAACATTTGTGCATTGATTTATTCAGCTATTTATTCATAAATCTTGTTTTATTGAAATCGTGTGTTTGTTTAAGTTAGTCTTGTGGGGAGTCGCCCACCACTCTATTGATTTAATAAAGGTTCAGTGGAATGAAAATCAGAGTTGGACCAACTATAATGCAGTTTGTTCCCCCTGTCTACGAAGGGTGAGCGTGTGAGGGCAGCAGGTTTGGTCCTGCGTGTGGGTGCTGCTGGGTGCTGGGCTGACCCTCTGGCTCTGTGATATGAGAAGCAGGATTAACGTTCATCAGTCATGAGGCTAATGTCTTGATCCTCTTTATGTCCATCTCTTATCCCTGTCCTTATTATTCATCTCCTCTAAGACCCCTCCATCTCTCCCTCTGTCCATCCCTCCGTCATCACTCCCTCTCTCCCTGCCTCCCTCCCTCTCTCCCTTACTCATTAACCCATCACTCCCTCCCCCCTCCCAAATTACTCCCCCATCCCCCTTCATCCGACCATCCCTCCCTCATTCTCCCCCTCCCTCATCTTCACATCCCTTGCACGCTCTCTCACTCCCTCCGTCACTCACTCCCTCACTCCCTCCCTCCCTCCCTCGCTCCCTCCCTCGCTCCCTCCCTCGCTCCCTCCCTCGCTCCCTCCCTCGCTTCCTCCCTCGCTTCCTCCCTTGCTCCCTCATTGTTCCCCCATCACTCCCTTATTACCCCATCTATCCCTCCCATCCTCCCTCACTCATCTATCCCTCCCTCCCTCCCTTACTCATCAACCCCTCCCTCCCTCCCTTCCTCCCTGACTCATAAACCCCGCCTTCCCTCCCTCCCTCCCTCCTCCCTCCCCCCCTCCCTCCCTCCCCCCTCCCTCGTTGCTCTCATCACTCCCTTCATGTCTCCCTCCCTCATCCCCACATCCATCCCCCTATACCTCCATCTATCCTGCCATCATAATCCCCATCCTAAAAGCTCTTTCTTCTGTCCGTTACTCGTTTAAACCCAAGATTATACAACTGTCTTTACCATGATCCCCTGCATCTCTCTCTCTCGCTCTCTCGCTCTCTCTCCCTCCTCTCTCTCTCTCTCTCTCTCTCTCTCTCTCTCTGTCTCTCTCCGTCTCTCTCCGTCTCTCTCGCTCGCTCGCTCGCTCACACTCTCTCTCTCTGCTCTCTGCCCTCTCTCTGCTCTCTGTCTCTCTCTTTCGTTCTTTCTCTCTCTCTCTCAAGCTCTCTCTCTTTTGCTTGTCTATCTCCTGCTCTCGCTCGCCCATCACTAATCTTATGTCGGCCTCAACTGTCTCCTTAATCACATTCAATTTCTTCCTCTCTCTCGCCCTCTCTCTCTCTCTCTCTTCCTCACACATGCATACCCACACACGGACACATGCATGCACTAAAGACGCACAAACGTGCACGCACGCATGTACATACCCACACATACCAACGCACACAAAAACACACACAGCGTCAATCCCTTTGTTGTTGCGCTAGCAAGCGTTCCTTTGCTCTTCAGATTGAGTTTATTGGCGTGAGAGAGAGTGATCAGAGGAAGCAGCCAGTGGCACAAACACACACACACACACACACATGCGCACACACACACACACACACACACACACACACACCACACACACACACACACACACACACACACACACACACACACACACACCCTCACTCACTTTGTTTCACAGCTGAATGAGCATTTCCTGTGCCCAACGCTTTGTCCGCAGATGGGGAGAGAGAGAGAGAGAGAGAGAGAGAGAGAGAGAGA
>NC_079419.1:13473026-13475526 GCF_026213295.1 Gadus chalcogrammus | reverse complement strand
TAGATACACCACACACGCGCACACACACTCACCCACCCACACACACACACACACACACACGCACAGATGTACAAAGACATCGTGGAGACTTTACCTCATTTGTCGGAAATACAGATTCTGTGAGTGGCGGGAATATTCGAAGGCGGCGATCGCCAACAATCCCGCCTGCAAAAAGAAGCTTTGCTGAAGTAATTGTTAGACCCCGACTGATTGTTCTGTGAAATGTAGCTCATTTTGCTTTTTCACTTCTCACTACCGCTTGGCAAGGCACCGACGGAACAGTCGGTCTCGCAAACACATTAAAGAGACACACTTCTCTGGGAGAAGTTTTCTTTCATTCGGTGGGTTGAAACGCAGCAGCTGAACGCCAGCTGGGGGCGTCTACACAGGAGAGGGCTGAGATAATGTGGTGGTGCTGCTGCTGCTGCTGCTGGTGGTGGTGGTGATGATGATGATGATGATGGTGATGGTGATGACACAGAGGTTAGGGGTGGCCCCATTCTGTGTCTCCTTTAGCGTGACCCTCTGGATGGAATCAGTCCCATGTGTCGACGGGTACACAAACACACCCACACACAGACACACACAGACACACAGACACACAGACACACAGACACACAGACACACACACACACACACACACACACACACACACACACACACACACACACACACACACACACACACACACACACACACACACACAAAAACACACAGCATGTCAGCTTTGAATGAAGTCGTTCCAAGAGTGGTACTTACTTACAGTTTGTCCTCGAGGATTTTCTACACTCAATCTTTCCATCTTTCCATCCCTTCCCCGCTCTCCTCCTCCATCCCTTCCCCTCTAGCCTTCTCTCTCTCCCGCCTCGCTCCTCTCCCCCTCTCGCCTCTTCCAACTCACCAACTCTCTCTTCCTCTCTCTCCATCGTTTCATCTCTTCCCCTCTTTCCATCTCTTCTCTTCCAATCCACCCCCCCCCCCCACTCGTCCAACCTCTTCACTGCTGTACCCTCTCTTCTCCTCTTCTGTCCCTCCCCCCTCGCCCCCTCTCTCCTCATCTGACTCTTCCCCCCTCGCCCCCTCTCTTCTCCTCCGTCTCACCCCCCCTCGTCCCCTCTCTCCCATCCTCTGCCCTCTCTTCTCCTCCGTCTCACCCCCCCTCGTCCCCTCTCTCCCATCCTCTGCCCTCTCTTCTCCTCCGTCTCACCCCCCCCTCCTCTCCTCTCTCCCATCCTCTGCCCTCTCTTCTCCTCCGTCTCACCCCCCACTCGACCCTCTCTCCTATCCTCTGCCCTCTCTTCTCCTCCGTCTCACCCCCCCCTCCTCCCCTCTCTCCCATCCTCTGCCCTCTCTTCTCCTCCGTCTCACCCCCCACTCGACCCTCTCTCCTCTCCTCTGCCCTCTCCATGTCCTCCCGCTGATAGTGACTCTGTTGAGGGGGCGCTGGGGCCCCTTTGACCAGAGCCTCCCCGCCCGGCCAGCTGGACGCTGAGCTGCCCCCAGCACACCCTCCCCGTCATCCAGCGTGAGCGGCGCCAGAGACACAAATACAGATGGAGCTCTCTGTTCCAGCACGGGGGCCAATGGTCCCCAGGAGAGAGGGAAGGACGGGCACGGAGGCCGGGCCGGGCTGGCGGTCCGGCCCCCTGCTGGCTGCCAGTGGCTCCCAGCCTTGCAGAGAGAGACTTAGGAAGTCCATTATCCTGCTAATGTAGGATATGTAGATCAGGAGGTTGTGGGTTTGCTTCCCCATGTCCCCCCCCGACCTGCTTATGACTGTATCTAATGTATCTAATGTATCTAATGTGGGTGAGGTTAGCCTCTGTCTATGGTTGATCAGCAGGGTAGATTAATGTATGCCATTAGGTGTGAGGCCATGAGGTCCATGCAAGGCATTATGGGGGCTCTTGACTGTCAGGTCTTCGTAAGGATTTTAGTGTGATGAAGAAACGCAAACATGGAAATATTGTTTATTTTTTGTTGTTGTCATAGATAAGATAGGTTTCGGCCCCTGAAATCCATGTTAATGCTAATGTCCTGAATTAAGATATCCTTTTTTAAATTCCCATCAAAAATAAATTGAATAGGAGATAGGAGTTAATAATCCATTCGGTTCGATGTTAGCATCTTAAGAGATACTGTCAGCAAATAAGCTTGTGGACCCACACTTTTAACCTCCTCCATTACATTAATGTAGGCAGGCATTCCTGAACTGGCTCGTCTGGTGGAAATTGCTCGAACTCTTCAGAATTGACCATTATTTATTGTCAATGATTCATTAGCTGTTTGATAAGATAATGAATATTGAGAGATGTGAGCTGTCTAACGCTCTCTGGATAGCTCGTCTGATTCATACTACCCATTCAGTATGTTACAGTGTGATTCGTAGTACACTGTACGACAAATCGATTTAGTTTAGAAAGCTGTGGAGTGCTCACTATTTAAACTGAATGAAACTTGGGAGTGTTTGTGTGTGCGGGTGTGCCTAAGCACGTGAACA
>NC_079419.1:13465526-13468026 GCF_026213295.1 Gadus chalcogrammus | reverse complement strand
ATGCGATCCCCCACCCCCTGCCCCCCCCCCCCCCCCCCCACCCCCCTGTCAACAGATCCTCAGCAAGTCCTCTTTCATGACAATAACATAAGGCTTGTGATGTTCCAGAGGAACCCAGAGGTTGCGTTGTGTCCCGTCTGCAGGCCGTAGCCTCTCCCTCCCGCTGGCCTCAAACACAGCAATAAAAGACAGCGTGCACTGATGGCAGCTCACAGCCCCGCCATCGCCCTCCTCCCCTGCTCTCGGCTCTCGCGACAAAGACCCGCTGACGAGGGCGCTGATGATAATAATCAGCGGTGGATTGTGGGTTGTCAGGGGGGGACGATGTCATTACACGGACAACAACTTCCAACCACGACAGCGTTTAGTGTTTTCTCTTGTGTTGGTTGATTAGTTTTTTTGGATGCAAGGGTTTTTCAAAGGTTTGGATGGCCGGAGGCCGGAGACGGATTGATCGGTCATTGTAGGGCAAGGGTTTTGGATCACCATGACGACTGGAGGGGGGGGGAGATCGAGGGGAGAGGTTGGGTGGCAGGGTGTATGTGACAAGAGGGGTGGGGGTGTATTTATAACTCTTGGCTCGCTCCAGATCAGAGTCCTGCTGCTTCCTCTGATACTCAACCCCTGGTTCACCACACACACACACACACACACACACACACACACACACACACACACACACACACACACACACACACACACACACACACACACACACACACACACACACATATATACACACACACATATACACACACACACACACACACACACACACACACACACACACACACACACACACACACACACACACACACACACACACACACACACACACACACACACACACACAGAGACACACACACATGCACAGCGTACACACGTGCATGCAAGCAGTTGGCATTCCCACACACACACACACACACATGCACACACAAGTACGCACCCACACCCATGGCCTTGGACTCATTCTCACACATATTTATGCTCACGCACACAAATACACACATTCTGTCCATTGCAACCTTAGAGCATTGTGTGTATGTGCCAGTGTGTGTGTGTGTGTTTGTTCGCATATCTTTGTGAGAATAGATATTAAATCTGATTCCTTGTGTTCTTGTACATGTGTAGTGCTGCTATGGATGAATTCAATCTGATTATATTGTAGCTGTGTGTGTCTGTGTGTGTGTGTGTTTGAAATGTTGTGCGTTTGTGTGTGTGGAGCCATTCCTCCCTTTGTACTGCTGCACAAGGGCATGCAGTGTAAATGAAAGACAACCTGGTGCGTGCGTGTGTGTGTGAGTGTTTGTGGATTTATGTTTCAAACGCTCCTGCCGCCAACATCAACATCCCTCACCGGCGTTTTGAAGCACGATACGTCCTCATGAAAGGAAGTATTTCGCCCTCTTACCCCCCTGAAACAGGGGGGAGCCAGAGGAGAGGAGGGTATCAGTGCATTTCTCCTCTATTTACCGCTTTTAACTCACCAAATACTTTTATCCAAAGCAACTTCTAGCGAGTACAGACATCATCAAAAGCGCTGCATGCAGTGTCAACGTTTTTGGCTAACTTCCTGTCTGATTTTGCAGTCAGCGCTTCCCCCTCCCCCCCCCCCCCCCCCCCGCCTTCTGTTCCTTTTCTATTTTGTTTTGGTTAGGGGTGTTTGGTTGGGTAAGCCGTTCCTCAGAGCCTGTTCCTCCGCTGTGGGTCAACAGTGACATCCTGCTGCCCTGCCCGTGAACCAACCCGGTCTCACGGAAATACGTGACACCGTCACCTCACGTCATTTAATCTATTCAGTCGTGATCTTGGACACGTAACTTCAATTTTTTCGTGCCATAAAGCACAAATTTCAAACTCATTCTAAAAAGAAGAGATGAAGCAGCTACCTTTTTTATTTCCGTCGCGGTTTGCGTACAAAGCAGCGCACCTGTATTAAATATATCCGGGAATTGTCAAAATTTCTCAGAATCCCCTGTCCATGATACCGGGGACTATGGAGGGACACATTCGGGTTCGTACCCCGTATGTTTCCATCAGGATTGGAACCTCCTAGCCACGGCGCTGTCCTCCCCCTACCTCTAGGCAGCAAAGAGAAGAGAGAGAGAGGAGTGGGTTCTCTCCCCGGTCGGTGTCTGGGTGGCTGGGCGGGTGTAATGCTAACCAGGGCTAATTGAATGTAGCGGACGCGGCAGCGCGCGGCCTAACAGTCAGATTAACCGGCTTGACCCCTGGCTCTGTCGACCGAGCTGCACTAACGAGGCGGGGAGGGGGGCGCGGCTGGGGGGGTGTGTGTGTTTAATGTCTGCAGTCGAAGGAGTGTGTTGTTTTACTTGATCCTAGGCATCCAATAAGGCTCGCCGAGACTTTCTCGGTTAAACCCTGTGTGTAGTTATTCATTTGTTGTTGGTGTAGCTTGGAAACAAAACAAACACTATCACACAGTATTTGAATAGCACATAAACAAAACGTTTGAAGCCATTTTGAACGTGTGGAAAGT